>NC_049227.1:25476497-25777515 GCF_011100685.1 Canis lupus familiaris
CTAATAGCAACCTTATGAGGTAGATGCTATTTTTATCCCTAGTTTACATGTTGGAACCTAGGATGCAGACGGGAAAAGTGACCCAAACAAAGTCACATAGGCCTCTTCAACCCAGCTCTACAAAATTTGAAATCTCAGGATACCTGGGTGGCTCAGTGGTTGAGCGTCTGCCTAGGCTCAGGGCGTGATCCTAGAGACCTGGGATCGAGTCCCACATCAGGCTCCCTTCATGGAGCCTGCTTCTCCCTCTGCCTGTGTCTCTGCCTCTCTCTCTCTCTCTCTCTCATGAATAAATAAATAAAATCTTTCTAAAAAATTGAAATCTCACCATGCTGACTGATCATGATTTTTTTTTTCCAGAATCAGAAGTTGTCAACCCGGGAAAGCTTCCTATGCATCTCTTAAGGCTCCAGTGACTGCCAGCTTTAGAAATTGGCTTCCAGGTATAGGGCTGACCTCACGTGCAAGCTTTGGGCAAGCACTAAATTCTCTCTCCAAGCCCTCCCACAGCATCAGTTCTAGAGAGGCAGAGTGGTACCAGAACCTGATGTTGCATTGTAAATTAGTGTCTTAGATCAGAAATGTGGAATCCCCAGATGACAGTGCTGTTCCAGAGAAGACAGCCTTTGGTGCAGGTACTCAGGACATTCTGAAACTTTCCTGAGCAGCACAGTTCATCTCTCTGCCCCCACCTAGTCTGGCCCAGCCACTTAGATTGCCTACCTGCTGGCCTTTCTAGCAGTTCTGCTTCTGTCTTAGTTGCTGCTTGGCAGAACTGGCCTTATCTGTACATTGATGAGTCATGCTTTCTGTACATTTCAATGTTTTATCCCTGCGGGGAAGATTCTGGTAAGTACCTTCACTCTCGCTGCTCTTAATACCCCATGCCTCCCTCCTAGGACTATTTCTGAGGCTCTTAAAGAAAATTGAACTTTTCAGCAGTTGGAATGCAGTGATGAAAAAAAGAAAAGAAAAAGAAAAGAAAGGCTCCAGAATGAGGGGAATGTTCTCGTGTTAACCTAGCATGAAAGAATATTCAAAAATTCTCTCATCTTCCAGTTTGACAACTTGAGTTATCAGTTCTAGGTGTTATAGAGTATGAGAATTCTTGGCCTCTGAAATTATACAAATCAGTGGAAAATGATATTTGGTAACTTTTGACTCACACAACACATAGAGATGATGTCAACAAGTTACTTTTAATGTCTCTTCTGGAGCCAGTTTTCAATTATGCAGGGAGTGGCAGGAGACTACAAGTTACCAAAGTTGCCTTTGTGCTCCAGCTGTGATACAGTGTGTGACCATGGGCACCTCACTTAACTTCCCTGGACCTCAATTCTCTCATCCGTAAAATGCAAGAATTGGATAGAATCATCTCTGTGGGTATCACAATTCTCAAACACTAGGTAATCGTGTGGGCACTTTGCTCTCTCCAGGCCATGGATTTCCCGTGTGTAAAATGAGCTCATTAAGCTCTGACCACTTCACACAGGTAATGATGAGGACTAAAATAAACTGGTGTGCACAGCTATATTTGTTAAAAGTAAAGTTCTATCAATTTTGAAGTGTTACTGTAATGACAACAAAGATCACTGGCTGATCAATGCACATGCTTGAGTTGCTAGCAACAGAATCTTCTCCAATTTAAACAAAAGATTTTTTTAAAGATTTTGTTTATTTATTTTTGAGAGAAAGATATTCAGAGACACAGGCAGAGGGAGAAGCAGGCTCCATGCTGGGAGCCCAACGTGGGACTCGATCCCGGGTCCCCAGGATCACACCCCGGGCCGAAGTGTGTAATACAATCCTGTTAACTATAGACATGATGTTAAAGGTAAAGATTTCAAGAACTTATTCATCTTGCATAACTGAATCTTTATTTCCCTTAAGCAGTACTTTCCAATCCTCCTCCCCTAGCCCCCTGGCAATTGCCATTCTACTCTCTGCTTCCATGAGTTTGGCTAATTTAGATATTTCATGTTAAGTGGAATCACATAGTGTTTCTTGTTCTGTGGTTGTCTTATCTCAGTATATATGTCCTCATGGTTTATCCACATTGTCACACATGGCAGGATTCCCTTCTTTTCTAAGGCTAAATAATATTCCACCGTATGTATATACTATATATTTTTTATCCGTTCACTCATCAATAGACATTTAGGCTGTGACCACATCTTGGTGATTATGAATAATGCTACTGTGAGCATGGGAGTGAGGAGATACTCGAGGGCTCACTGGGAAACAGGATGCTGTAGATCTGAGGCCTGGCAGGAAACAAGAACCACAGCAATGGCCCCAGAGCAACTGAGTCCTGATGGGCCTGCCTTGAGGAGACAAATGAAATCTTGCCCCAGTTTCACTCATTCAAGATTCTGAGCCCCAGAAAACAGAATCTACTGGTCAAGCTCGGGATGCCCACCCTCTTATCCCTGACAGTCCTTAGTCCTGAGTCAGAGGATCTGGCCCCTTCTGCTTCTTCTGCTTCTTCTTCTTCTTCTTCTTCTTTTTTTTTTTAGAGTAGAAATTCATTCTTTTTTTTATTTTATTTTTTATTTTTATAAATTTATTTTTTATTGGTGTTCAATTTGCCAACATATAGCATAACACCCAGTGCTCATCCCATCAAGTGCCCCACTCAGTGCCCGTCACCCAGTCACCCCCACTCCCCCACACCTCCCTTTCTATCACCCCTAGTTCGTTTCCCAGAGTTAGGAGTCTCTCATGTTCGGTCTCCCTTTCTGATATTTCTCACTCATTTTTCTCCTTTCCCCTTTACCTTCTGCTTCTGTAAATGAGCGGCAAGCACCTGAATTTACCCTCTTTCTGAGACCACACCAGGCAGAGAGGATCACTCTCCAAAAGGAAATCAGAACCTGCTGGGAAGGAGAACATTCTGCACAGCTCCTGAATATGAAATAACTATCGCCCAGAGTTTACTTAAGTGCTTATCACAACATGTCACCCACTGATACAACTTTTTTTGTTCTTGTTTTTTTTTTTTTTTTTTTTTTTTTTTTTTTTTTTTACTTTTTGCCATTACATATTTCTCTACCTGATAGGAGACAGGTAGTTTGGTGAGAGGAGTTTTCTTTCCTCCATCTCCTGTCTCTCTTTTCTTCTCCCCTCTGCCACTCCACCCACTTTTTCTCTCCCTCTCCTCCTCTTTTCTCTCTCTCCACCAACTCACTCCTGTCAGGTAAGGTGACAGAAGCAAAGTGAGTCTGAAAGGATACTCATGAGTCTTCTAGGTCTCTCTGAACCAGAGGGAAAAGACTGCTTTCCTCATGCTTCAACCTCACGGTCAATTACTCCTCTTTCAAACTGCCATACAGGTGCACCTGAGAAAGACACATATACAACACGCACATGTGTGTGCATGCATGTGTGCACAGATACAAACACACCAATGCATATACACATGTACACACATGTATACACACACACACATGCATGCACACACTGCTCTCACCCTCACCTCCGTCTTGCTCTCAGGCAAAGGCTCTGTTTCCTTCACCTCATCCTCAGTCATTCTTTGCCTCTTGATGAAATTTGCCCACATACAACTTGGACCCTATCTTCCCCCACTGGACTGCAGAGGAGAGAGAAGCATGCAACTATGAAAATAGTCCCTTCCTGATCTGTGCAATCCGTGACCACCTCAACAGGTCAGTGGCAAGCAACAAAAGACTTTATACCAATTCTGCAACAACTGACATGCCTCTCAAAAAACTGTCATGAATGGTTGTTACAAGGAGCGCTGGTGTGGATGGATTCTCAGCAGCTCAACAAGATGTCCTCAACCATAAGCCACGCATGTGGAGTAAAACAAACACAGCAGAGAAACGCAATGCTACAGTTCTTATTGGAAAGCAAACAAGAGCCTGCAGACAAAGACAAACTGGTCAAATCTCTAGCAAAGCTGGCCAAGGTCAGTGGAGAACCAGGAGCATCAGGGGAAATGTCAGGTACTATTTTGACAGCCTAATAGCAGAGAAGGAATTGTCTTCTGCAACAACTTCCAAGACTGAATTTGTAAAGCACTGCACCATCACCAGAAGGGGTTGGTTTTGACAACAGCTTGTAATAACCTACGTGCCCAAGACACAGTACACAAGATAATTTTTCCTATATTTTACTGCGAGAATTTTCAAGGATACATTGAAAACTGAAAAAATTTTACTCATTTACCCATGACCTAGATTCTACTATTAACATCTCTTTGGGTTAACATATAACTATTCATTCTTCTATCTACCCATCAATCCATTTGATTTTTGATACACTTCACAGTTAGTGGCATGCAATAGTACACTTCACCCCAGAGCTTCAGCACACATGTCACAAGTAAGAGTTCAGTATTTTTTTTATGGTGCGTATAAAAGATATTTTTGACATAAAAAATAGAACATAGAGGTTAAGGAGAGGGAGGGATGAATGGATGAGGCACAGAGGATTTTTAGGGCAGTGAAAATACTCTTTATGTTCCTGTAAGGGTGGATACATGTTCTTACGCATTTGTCCAAACCCACAGAATGTACAACTCCAAAAGTGAACCCTCATGTAAACTAGGGACTGGGTGATAATGATCCATCAGTACAGGTTCATCCATTATGACAACAGTACCACTCTGCTGGGTGATAGTGATGATGAGGGGGGTCTATACAGTCTATACATGTGTGGGAGCAGAGGTTATATGAGAAATCTCTATACCTTCTACTCAATTTTGCTCTGAACCTAAAAATGCTCTAAAAAATAAAGTATATTTTTTCTTTCTTTTTTTTATAAATAAAGTCTATCTTTTAACTGGATAACTGAAAATTAAATAAAATATATGACCTGTCTCTAACAGAGGATTAGCAAACTGGCATCCCACAGGCTGAACTCAGCTTGCAGACATGTGTTGGCTTTGCCTGCCCAGCATCTATTCTCATTCCTCCTGTTACAGGATCTCACATTTCCTTTGAATAAATGGCCCACTTCCTCTCATACTCCATGTGGTTTGGGAAGAACTGACCCTATGACTGGGACCATGAGCCCCACCTGACTGATCTATGCAGTTCTGGTTGCTACAGAAATCCAATTCAAATGGTGAGTTGAGATGGGCACATGGGTCCAGTTGGTGCATCGAAAGCCTTTTCCAGGACTCATGCTGAAATTCCCTCTCAACTCAGATTACTAATCCAATAGGATAAATACAGGGATGCTGGTGTCCATCTTTTTTATATTTTAAGAAGCTGCTTAAGAATGCAGCTAATCCAAAGCAAAGTGAGCCCATAGGTAGAAAGCAGCAAATAATTTTTGCTCCTGGATCCAGCCAGGCCTAAAGTCCAGCAAACTTCTGTATTTTTCAGTTATAAGGTTAACATATTCCTTTTTAAAAACTAAATGTTTGAGCCCTTTGCTGTCAAATTTCAATAAAAAGAGTCCTGGTGAATATAGTTACTATGGATTCACACCCAAGTCTGGGTTCAAAGCCTCGACTGTTAACAGGTACACTACATACACTGCACTTAAGTTCTGAACTGAAGACTCAAAGAGGAGGGAAACTTACCATCCCCAGGAGGTGATCTAAATCCAGGAAGTACAGGTGACAATTAATGCTTGAGTAGGGGACACAATTTGGTAAGTGATTGCAAAGATGGGTGTCAGTGTCAGGGAGCTAGAGGGGACTTGGTAAAGCTTGGAGGAGGAGGTGACCCTTAAGAGGGACCTTGTAGGGGCACCTGGTGGCTTAGTGGTTGAGTGTCTGTCTTCAGCTCAGGTTATGATGCTGGGGTCCTGGTATCGAGTCCTGCATTGGGCTTCCCTCAGGGAGTCTGCTTCTCCCTCTGCCTATATTTCTGCCTCTCTGTGTGTGTCTTTCATGAATAAATAAAATCTTTAAGAAAAAAAAATAGAGAGAGATTGAGGCCTTGTAGTGTGAGGAGAAACCAGAGGACAAGTTACACTTTTATGGGAAGTAGGGGCACAGAGTGGATCATCAGAGTGGTCCTAGGGAGCTCCAAGCCTCTTTAACCAACCTTCCCATCCAAACCAACCTCAGTCACAATCCCTGTGTGTGTCTGTCTCTCTATCAATCTGACTATTCATCCATCCTCTCTGTGACTCTCTCCATATCTCTGTCTCTCTTTTTCTTTTCCTGTCTCTGTGTATCTGTCTGTGTCGCTCTTTCCCTCTCCTTCTTTGTCCTCCCTCCCATCATGCACTCACTCTCCTAGCTTCTGGGATGCAGTCCACTCAATCATCAATACCACTCTAGTCCAAGCCACCATCATTTCTCACATGTCCAACTTGACAGCCTCATAACTTGTCTTCCCACCATCATTCTTGCTTCTCCATCAATCCTCCACCTCCTTGACAAAGCAAATGTTTTAAAATGCCAATCTAATCATGGCATTCCCCTGCTTAAAACCAGGGATAAAGATCAAGCTCCTTGACACAGCCTACAAGGCTCTTCCCATTCTCTAGCCACATCCAGCTCCATGTACCGCCATCACCCTCACTCACTGCACCACAGCCTCCCTGGTCTCCTAGTTCTTCAAAGAATCCTTCTCTATTCAACCCCAGGGTCTTTGCATTTGCTCTTTCCTCTGACCTGGGATGCTCCCCTCACCCTCAGCCCCACATCCCTTTACCTAATTAACCCTTACTCATCCTTCTCTTCTCATCTCATATTCAAATATCTCTTCCTCAGAGAAGCCTTCCCTGATTGCCAGACCACATAAGATCCCACTCAGATTCTCTCATTCCTTTGACTTTTTCTTGACAGCACTCATCCCAGTTTAGAATTGTGCGTGTGTGTGTGTGTGTGTGTGTGTGTATCAGATGGATTGATTTGTGCCTATGTCTTGCACTTAAGATTCAGAAAATCAGAGACCATGTCAATTTCTTTAAAAAACTATATATGCAGAACTCAGTACAGTGGCTAGAAAACACTTCCAGTTTGTTACAGTCTCCACCACTCCCTTTTGCATTTTCAACTCTAAGTTGCATTAGTTACAATTTATGTTTGTACTGTCATTTTTCCTAGAGAAAAGAATTATTCCTTTAGACCACTGCCTCCATCAAAGGGTAGAGAAATGGAAGCTAGACCAAGAGGGCCAAGTGTCTCTAGGAAAATGGGAGATAGCATATTTCTTTATGGAAGTAAAGAATATACAATAAATAATTTTATCTCACTCATGTTTATTACTTGTCCAGGCTTATAGGCATCTGAATTTCCCTTCCCTTAACATTCTTCATAGATTTCTATTATAAAATTCATTTATTCATTTAAGATTTATTTCTGTTCACCCACCTGGCACTAGGTATGTCCTTGGCACTGGGTAAGCAGTGGAAAAGACAGATGAAGTCCCTGCCCTCGAGTCACCTAGAGCCTGCAGTACAGTGTGCATTACAGTGTGACAGTTTCCTGTTGTATGCCTGTCCTTCCACTCAGTGGAAGTGATTCCAGCACAGGCTCTGGAGCCAGACTGCTTTGGACCTAATCTCGGCTGGGTGACCTTGAGCAATTTACTAAGCTTCTCTGTGCCTTGGTTTCCTCACCTGTAAAATTGGGCTAATAATTGTACCTTCCCTCTAGTGTTACTGTGAGGATATAATGAATTAAGACACAGTTGTCTTATCATAAACCCCCAGTAAATGTTAACTCTTATTTCCCACCTCTGTATCTTAAGTAGGGCCAGCTTCATGGGTATGTGACCTGTGGAGGCACACAGGGCCCCATACCTAAAAGGGCTCCAAGTTTGGTTTAATGCTCTGCTGTTGCTGCCCTGTAATTCTTGATTTTTGAACAAGGGGCCCATGTTTCCATTTTTGCATTAGGCCCTGCAATGATACAGCAAGTTCTGATCAACACACATTAAATGTTTACTAAAAGTCTGTTGAGAGGGATCCCTGGGTGGCTCAGCAGTTTAGCGCCTGCCTTCCGCACAGGGTGTGATCCTGGAGTCCTGGGGATTGAGTCCCATGTCGGGCTTCTGTATGGGGTCTGTTTCTCCCTCTGCCTGTGTCTCTGCCTCTGTGTGTGTGTGTGTCTCTTATGAATAAACAAAAAATAAAATCTTTAAAAATAAATAAATAAAAGTCTGTTGAAAGAATGAATAAGTGAATAAATGTAGCTAACCACAGTTGATGCTCATCGTACAGAGCCAGTCAAGTGGCTCAGCCCTTGAGCAAAATTAAACAGACTTTGTTGTTGAATCAACCTGCCCCTTCCCCAGGACTAAAAAGCCTGACTTAGGACCTCAAAGTTCTTCTCATCTAACACATCCATTTCCCAGGAAACTTTGAGCTTGACCTCGAACCTTGGCTGCCAAGGTTCTCCATGGAGCTAGCAGAGGAGCCTATCCAAATCCACATGACAGTCTGCACTGTTTCCATCTCTCTATGTCCACGCTTCCCTTTCAGTATCTCCAGAACAATGCATACCTGGTTTCTTTCACCCCCATTTTACAGATGGGGACTTAGAGGCTCAGAAAAAAATACAGTTCATCAAGATTCCCTATGTAGCCCTGTTCTGCCCAGCCAAGTTTCTAGTTTTATAAAGAGTTTCTTTTTTTTTTTAAGTCTTTTTTTTAAATTTTTTTTCATTTATTTATGATAGTCACACAGAGAGAGAGAGAGAGGCAGAGACATAGGCAGAGGGAGAAGCAGGCTCCATGCACCGGGAGCCTGACATGGGATTCAATCCCGGGTCTCCAGGATCGCGCCCTGGGCCAAAGGCAGGCACTAAACCGCTGCGCCACCCAGGGATCCCTATAAAGAGTTTCTAATTAGCTCCCCAGAATCCAAACCACACAAATAATTTTAGAGTGGCTAGTCAGACATGATAATTACATGCTAAACCTGAGACTATGCCCCCCAACCCTCACAGCATCCCACATTCTGACACTCTGGCCTGCAAAAACTAGCAAAAATAAACTCCTCTCCCTATGCCCTGCATGCCCTGTCAATGGGTGCTGGGGCCTTTCATTCTTTCAATGTTTATTGAGAGTCTGCAACATATAGCCACAGTGCAGAAGCTGGTGATGCAACTGTGAACAGAACAGACAAAAGGCCCTGCCTTTCTAAGAGGGGCAACATAAGAAACAAACTAATTAAACATGGTATGATCATGGAGCTGAGTACCATGGAGAAAAGTTAAGCAGGGGAGGGGCAGAGGAAGTGAGTATTTTGGAGGATAGGCATGGAGATTTCAATTTTAAATAGGATTGTTTGGGAAAGACTCGAAGAAGGTGAAGAGGCAGGTTAATACAGCTTTCTGGAAAAAAAGAGCACTCCAGACAGAGGGAACAGTCAGTGCAAAAGCCCTGAGGCATTATCCTTGATTCACAATGTTGAGAGATCCCTGAATAGATTGGGAACTTTGTCAAACCATATACACTCCCCCTCTTAGCCCCAGCTTCTCATCTAAGTTCTGTGGCCTGCAGACACATCTAATCTATAGGGTTTTGAACCATTATTTATTGAACTTCTGCAATGATACTGCTTTATTTATCAACACAGTGTAGTTTTTGTTTTGTTTTTGTTTAGGGTAGTCACATTTAAATGAGAGAGTTCACAACAAAATTTCAATATTGGGCTATCCCTTGGCTTGGGATATCAGGCCTGTGCTCCCTGGGTCCACATGACTTTTTGTAATAATCTGTCCATTTAGGGGGGCACAAGCTTCCCTGTTCACCACAGACCCAGCCAGACCCAGCAGATCCCTTATGCAGAGTGCCTGGCCCTGGCTGCTTTGGAGTTGCCCCCACCCCCAATGCTTGTGGTGGGGAGCTACAACAATGATGGGGAATGGACACATGCCCCTTGCTGGGAGTGAAAAGCAAGGATCTCCTCCAACTTGGGAGACCAGCAAGAGTCTGGGGAAAGCCCAGCCAGTTTCTTCTCCCCAGAAACGGATGTAGAGGGGTAGGGGGAGGCAGAACAGAAATGGGTCTTCGGCTCCTCTGAGCTCATCACATGCTCTTGCATTGACTGGCAGCAGCTACAGCCCACCCCTGGAAATGAATCTAATTCTCACACATGCTGTCTTGAGCCCCAGATTTTTCTCCTTCCCCAAATCTGTTGTGGCCTCTAGAAGAGCTGCACCAGGAACTGCCCACCCTCCTACACTGAGGGAAAAAAACGGGGTGCTCATTCATTCACCCCAACTCTCCAAGATTGCCTAGGTGCCACCTGCTACCTCTCCTGTACTTCACACAACTTTCAAACACTAGACCACCCCCAGATGATGCCCACGTGACATCCGGGATGTCATTGTGTGTGTCTGGGATGTGATGTGAGTGTGGTCTTTGTGCATATTGATAAGGGTACTCCTGTGTTTTCACGTGTCTGGGTGAGGGATGAGAAAGGGCCTCCTCATGTGAGTGTGTGAGTGCGCCCACATGACTGGGTATTGTGTGTTTCTGTGTAAGTGTGGGGCAGTGTGTGTGTGTGAATGGTTGCAACATCCTGATTCCTGACAGAAGGTACCCGTGTAGGGGGCTTCTCTTAGCCAGCCCGCAACCCCCTCGAAGGCGCTGCACTCAGGGACAGGCCACCTCTCCTCTTGCCCAGAGTCAACACACGCCCTGAGACACGCGCACCCTCCCTTTCAAGTGCAGATGCTCTGGCCCCGGAGAACCCACAACCCCTGAGCATCCCCGCTCCCCGCTCCCCGCTCCCACAGCTCCCCCCGCCATGCCCTACGTGGAGAGCCCTCCACGCGGAGAGGGACGGGAGGGACTCGGAGCACTGGCCAGCCAGGGGGACCAGAAGAGGCTGGGGGCAGAGTCAAGAAAGGCAAAGTGAGGACACGCTGGAGGAGTAGAGCCGCTGCGGGAGAAGCAGGTCCCACCCACACCACACCCCTCCCACCGCGGGTGGGGAAGGGGTGGCGGGTTCCCACCCGGTCTCCCTCGGGGGTTCCCGAGTGCCACTCCTCCTCGGAAACCGGAGCTGGGAGAAGCAAGCTGGGACCCCTCCTCCCGTCCAGCCGCCCCCCGCCCCCCCACCCCTCCGCCCCAGCCTCCGCCGCGTCCAGGCTGCCGCTGATTGGCTGCGGGAAGCAGCGTCCCAGCTCCGGGTCTCCGAGGCGGGAGCCGAGCGGGTCCGAGGTGGGAGGTGCACCCGCCGGCGCTGGGAGCCCCTGCCGAGTCCCCGCGCCCCGCGCCCCGCGCCAGGGCCGTGCGAGGACTCCCGGCGGGCAGGTGCGGAGCGCGCAGAGCGGAGCCCGGAGCCCGGCCGAGGGTGGAAGCAAGTCCTGCGGGGAGAAGGCGCCGCTGCTCCAGCTGCTGCTCCGCCGCCGCCGCCGCCGAGCCGGCGTCCAGAGCGGGGCGGCCAGGCCGGGCGCGGAGACGGGGGCAGCGAGGGGCGAGCTCATGGAGCACACGCACGCCCACCTCGCCGCCAACAGCTCGCTGTCCTGGTCCCCCGGCTCGGTCTGCGGCTTGGGCTTCGTGCCCGTGGTCTACTACAGCCTCCTGCTGTGCCTCGGTTTACCAGGTGAGGAGCGTGCGGGAGCCCCGAGCGCCGAACAGCCCTGCCCAGACCCCCGGGCCTGGTTATCCTCGCCCTGCGATCCCTGGCGCCCCCTCGGAAAAAGTTTAAGGCTTAAGGGCAACTGCGGACATTTAGAGACCTGGAGGGTGGAAAGGAAGTTGTTGTGGCCTGGAGGAGACTGTCGTCTGTCCCTGTGTGTGTGTGTGTGTGTGTGTGTGTGTGTGTGAGACGAGCGTGCGTGGCAGCTGATGGGCATGGTGTGAGTATGGGTGGCTGTGAGTGTGCCTGTGGATTGGAGTATTTGCATGCGCATCTGAAGGGTTCCACGTCCCTGAGGGTGTCCAGTGGGGGGCTGTGTGTGTGACTTGACTGCACGTCCCGACAGATGGCTTAGTGGGAGCTTCACTTCGCCTGTCGCCCCCCTCCCCAACGTCCACCCCAGCGGGAGGAAACCTCCGCCCCTCTGCCCCACCGTGTGTCCCCTGCCTGATTCGAGGTGAAGCTAGAGGATCTGATGCCCAGCACTCTTTCTCTGGCGCCTGTGGGATGGAGCAAGGGATGAGCCCTTGCTGTGACCCTCTAAGCGAGGAACGGGTCTCTAAGCAGGCTAAAAAGAGTCAGCGTGGTTCTGGGACCAGGCCTGGCCAGGCCAAGGGTCTAGAGACACACTTGAGGCCGCCACTTCAGGGGGTCACAGTCTCCTTGAGGACATGCCTTGCCCCCTGTCTTGGCTTCCCTGTGCATCCACCCTGGGCAGCCCGTGACTGCTGCGGATGTCTAGCTGGTCCCACATCTTAACGTCCTCTCTAAAGTGTGGCTGAGACTTGTGTTGAATTCCTGAAGAGAGCTGAGCTGCTGGGGGCTGGGGGGGAGGGGTGCTTGCTGTTTGGGGGAGAGGAGGAGGGGCTTCCTGGGGTTCTAGCTGGAGATAAACCCTTCTTCCGAATCATCCCTGAGACAGTCTGGGTGGCAGAAAGATTCCTAAAGATCACTTGCAGACAGATGAGAGAGGGACAAAAGGAAGCAGAAAGAAAAGAAAAAAAATCCAACATACAGCCTAGAATCACAGCATCATCTACCCTGTCATTCCGCATCCTAGGATCCTGGGAACCTGGGAGCTGGATTTCTGAGAGGTTTGCTGAGATTTCCTCTTCAACACATTCAACTTGGTGGTCAGGCCCCCCTGATAAGGTTGTTTAAATAAATCCCCCCTCCCAAATTTTGGCAGGCACAGAAAGCATAAGTTTACAATCACTGAACCTCTCCCCCAGCGAGTGATGAGGTTTTTATTACTAACTAATCGTTCTGGCTGCCCTGGGAGAGATGCTCAGCCTCTGATTCACCCTGCTGGGGCAGCAGCACGTGTCCTATAATTACCTTGAGTAGGAATTGATTCCAGTCCAGCCCCCTACCTCCCCCTGACAGCCCTCCTGAGCCTCTCCCAAAGCTCTCTTATGGTGAGTGAGTTTTTGAGAAGGTTGGTTATTGGTGACACTTGCTGAACCAGAGAAGTGACAGGCACCCTTTTCTTTTCAGCTCTCACATCAGAATTAGCCTGACCCCCTCCACCTTCACCGCCCACTTCCTCTGCCCACTAAAGTAGCTAACCTCTCAGGTTTTTCTGCTGAAAACCCTTTAAGGGCCAGAGACCTAAAGACACGGGGAGGTTCTAAGGGTCCAGAGCAGGAACATGAGGATGAGCAGAACACAGCAAAGCTCAGAACTTCAAACACCTCAAGGTGGAGGTACCTCACATCCCCACAGCATAACTCCGATGCCAGCTAGGGCCTTCTTGACCTATAGCATTGGTACCTATTGTGTGCCGGGCAGTGGTAGGCACAGGCTCATCAAGGCTGAGCCCGGAATTTGGAGACTTATAAGAGGGAGGGATCGGGATGAGAACTGGGAAGGCTTTGATGGGTTCTTATGCTCAACTAAGGGTTGTGACCACCTACTGTGTGCCCAGTGCTAAAGAGGTGCCGAAAGGACACAGGGACCCCTAAAGTACAGGCCCTGCATTCAAGGAGCTCACAAGTAGAGCTTGTGGTAGATGCAGAAGGACCAAGGATTCTGGAAAAGGATGACTGAAGAGGCCAGGCTTGCAGGAAGACCATGGGTGGATAATGGTTTTGTTAATGGCTTGCCAGGTGGTTCAAAGGTAAAATCCTTAAGTCATTCTCTTACAACCATCAGGGCAGGCAAGTATGTCCTTGTAAATAAGGATGCGGCTTGTAGAATGAAGCAGAGCTGAGTGTTAACATGTGGACCTTCTATGTCTCTGTGCCTCAGTTTCCACATCTGTAAAATAGGCATTAGGACAGCAGCTACCTCCTGGAATGATGGTGAGAAATAAGAATATTTATGGAGATGATGGTGCAAGTTAAGCACTCAGCTCAGTGCCTGACACACACGGATTGCTGCTGTGGTGCTGTAGTTGTGGTCTTCGCAAAGCTGATTTGGTTGTAAGGAGTGAAGGGGTACTACTTGGCATGCGAGCCAGAGAAGGGTCTGGGAGCCACAAGAAAAGCACTTAGCTTAGCGCCTTCCTTACTCCTGCTGAGCTCACTACAGTATTCCCCTCCCCACCCCCAGCCACCAGCAATTAGCAAACCCTCATTACCCTGCTACTGACCGGGATGCACAGCTATGTTGGGTGTGAAGTAATAGACCACAGGGCTTGGTAATATTGTTGAAAACTGAGATTTTAATTGAATCACTTTTCCTGGCAGTGGACTCACTCCATTTCCAAATTCTCACAGGGGTGGTTGAAAACATGGGTGGGAACCAGGGGGTGGATAGGGAGTGGCTGAGTGTTTGACAATAGGGGAGCCAGTAACTAGGATAAAGCACAGATGTTTCTTACTACCTTCAGTCTCTAGACTGAAAAGAAGAGCTTAGGAAAAGTCATGTGGTCCAATACCCAACTTCTAGGAATGGCCCCAGACAGTCTACCTTAACTGGTCTGGAGTGGGTCCCAGGGCGTCCTAATGTGAAGCAGAGAGAGCTCTGCCACTTAAGAATTCTTAATCTTTCTGTACCACAATTTTCCCCATCTATAAAAAGGGGGGTAAAGAAATAGTGTATATTAAATAAGACTGTCTATATAAAATGGCCTAGCACAGTGCCTGGACTGAGGAAAGCCCTTATTAGTGCCTTCTCCACACTAGATCTTTTTCTATATTAAATGCTTAGATCATTGCACTTAATCCCCACCACATCCCTATGACCTGTACTTGTCCCTGAACCCATTTTACAGATGGGCAAACTGAGATTCAGAGAAGTAGAGCATCTTGTCTGTAGTCACACAGTCAAGCCAGCACGTAAACACTTTCGATTGCACCACAGCACCTTAATTATTGCCAGAAAGTTCTTTTAACTAACTTCAGTTCTTTGTGCTGTGTACTCAGTGGAAAAAATTGGTGTCCCAGCTGTCCCTAAAACTCTCTTTTCTCCTCCTTTTAAGTAAGCAAGATGTTTCTAACTTTTCAGAAATGCATACAATAAGCCAGCCAAGCTAACAAGGTAGAGTTGGGGACACTGATGGGGCCAACTGGGACAAAACAGTGCAAAGCAGAAGGCAGTGCAGGAGGAAGAGATGAGCCTGATGCCTGGGGGAAGAGAACGGCAGGGAGGACGGGTGAGCCTGGCTGATAAGGAAGAAGCAGAGTGAAATTAAACTGAGATTTGAAAGATAGTTTTAAAATTTTACCTTCTAAAAGGCACCAGAGATGTTAAAGGAGACAAGGTAAGGAAGATGATAGCCTGAAACCACATGCCGCCCAGCAGATAGGAGCATTTCTGCAACTGCCAGTAGGGGAGCCAGTAACGAGGAGAAAGCACAGGTAATATCTGCCTGTGAGGATCGGTGCAGGATGGAGGTGATAAGTCTTGTCACCTGGCAGATAGTCAGTGCTGTGATACACAGGAGTCACAATTGTTGTTAACCAGGGATGGGAAGATGGTGACCTGTCAGCTGGACTGAGCCCTCCAGATGTGTTCTCATTCACCGGTAAACCTCTTTCAATAAAATCTAGTAAACAGGTTAAGAGTATAAGGTCTGGCGATAGATCTCGGGAGTCTGAGTCCTGGAGTTGCTACTTATAAGCTATGTGACTTTAGGCAAGTGGCTTTAACTATTCTGTGCCTCAGTTTCCCCATCTGTAAAATGGGATGATGGCAATAATGGCACATACCTCACAGCGTTGCTGTGAGGATTCAGTGGGTTATTCATTTAACACACTGCCTACCACATAGTAAGCTCTCTACAAGTAATTTTTTTTTCATAAAAATTAGGAAAAGAGACCCCTGGGTGGCTCAGTGGTTGAGCATCTGCCTTCAACTCAGGGCATGATCCTGGGATCCTGGGATCAAGTCCCACATTGGGCTCCCTGCAGGAAGCCTGCTTCTTCCTCTGCCTAGGTCTCTGCCTCTCTCTGTCTCTCATGAATAAATGAATAAAATCTTTAAATAAATAAAAATTAGAAAAATATTTCAACTTGTTTTATGACACCAGCTTTACCCTAATACCAAACCAGACATTTCAAGAAAACTACTGATTAATTTTCCCCATATTGCTTCTCAGCCTTTTGGCCAAGATTAAGTGATTAATATTCCCCATGAACACACACACACACAATCCTCAACAAAATATGACCAAATCTAACTCAGGAATATATAAGAATAATAATAAACCAAGACAAAGTTGGATTTATTCCAGGAATGCAAGGCTAGTTCAACATTTGAAAATTGTTCAGTGTGATCCACCATATTAAAAAACCCAAAAAAGGAAATCCATATGATCTTTTCAATAGATGCAAAAAAAAAAAGTATTTGACAAAATTCAACATCCATTTGTGATAAAAATTTACCAAACTAGGAATAGAGAGAGAACTTCTTTAACCTGATAAAGAGCATCAATTAGTAACGTGTAGCTGATAGCACATTAAATGGTGAAAGATGGAATATTTTCCCTCTAAGATCTGGAGAAAGGCAAGAATATCTGCTCTTGCTACTCTGATTCAACAGCTTACTGGAAGTTCCTAGCCAGGCAAGAAAAAGAAATGAAAGGTATACTGGAAGGAAGAAATTAAACTGTTTCTATTCACAGATGATATAATTGCCTTCAGAGAAAATCACAAAGACTCCACAAAAAAAAAAAAAAAAAAACCTCCTAAGAACTAATAAGTGAGTTCAGCATGTTTGCAGGACACATTATTAATACAATACCCTATTGTATCTCTATATATTAGCAATGAACAATTTGAAACTAAAATTTAGATTTAAAAATAGTAGATTTCTATGTTCCCTTGAAAAAATAGAAGAACTAACATTTGGCTTATATTCCGAGAATACTGGCTGTGGCTGAGGAATAAGGCTGCTTTCCTACACAGTTGCTTTTGTGTGGTGCGTGTGTGTGTGTGTGTGTGCACGCGCACGCACATTAAATAGGTAATGACATTCATATTATTCAAAAACCTAAAAATATAAAAAGGCACACATTGCAAAATCTCCCTACCATTCCTTTCCCCTGCTCGCCAATTCCCAAATCTACTCATCATCACCACCACACAGGTAACTAGCTCATCAGTATCTTGGTTCCTTATTTGTTCTTTCAGAGTATTTTAGTATATACACAAGCCAAGTATGAATAGAGGATTTTGACTCTTCTTTCTTTTTACTCTCCTCAAAATGAGCAGATTGTACACATTGTCCTCTGTCTTGCTCTTTTTCCCTTAGTATATTAATCAACCGTAATGGTATATTGAAAACTTTTCATTCTTTTATGAAACTGCATAGTATTTCATTGTGTGTTTGTACCATAATTTATTTAATGGCTGCTCCTTTCAAAAGCACATGGGCACTCTAATGTGAAAGTCCCTACATGCTGTACTGAACTGTCCTCTGTAACTTGTATGGCCCCTCTTTATGCACATTTGGCCTTAGGATCCCTTTTAAAACATAGAGAAAGAGCACTGCATGAAGAGTCCTAGATTCCAGGCTTAGCTCTGGCAGTAATTTGCCGGTGGGTCTGTCAAAGACCTGGGAGAGCTGGGCTCTGCTTATATAACTCAGTTGGAGACACGGCCCTTAGTTGGGACATAAGCACAGACCAATGAAGTAGCTATGGGGGAGGCTGGCTGGGCTGGGCCTTGGGCTGGGGTCCAGACCAGTAGCTTTGTTGTCCTTGCCTCTGCATGATTCTTGTAGTGATCCCATGTGTCATTTCTGCTTTTGAGGCTGAGTATAAAATGCATTGCATTGGAACTGAATGGACATGGATTTGGATCCTGTATCTTACCCGAGTTTGCGATGTGATCTCAGATATGATACTTCACCTCTCTGAGCCTCAGTTTTCATTTGTAAGAAAACAGTCAACCAAGGTCAGCAGTTTTAAGCAAGAGGTCTCTAATGTCAAGCTGCCTAGGTTTGAATCCTAGCTCCCCTACCCACTCGTCTGTGACCTTGGGCAAATTTCTCACCCTCTCTGCGTCTCAGCTTCATCAATGAGATGGGATCATAATAATACCTATCGCATGGTATAGTTGTGAGGATCAAATGAAATTGTAAAAATGCTTAGCACCATTCCTGGCACGTTTGCTCTCATATAGAGTAAGATTCGGTAAATGTTATTAACCTTCTGTACTCTGCATTGTTGTGGTGGTAATCCAAAATAAAATATGCAAAGGCTTCTCACAATCCCTCAAACATTGTGGGAGTTCAATAAATAGTAGGTCGCATTGTTTTTATTGCTTGACAGGTCAACATGCCTTGTAAATCTCCCTAAGCCACACATTACTTTATATATGGGTCTTTTCCAAAAATGCACAATTCCACTCAAAGTGCACCCACCAGGAATGAAACTTTTTACCCTGGAAAACTAGGAAAGAATTATCCAAAGGATTAAGTGATCTATTCTAACATAAGCCTAAGGAATTTGTACCTCTCAGTTGTCTGTGGTTTAGTGAAACTTCCAGAAATACTGTTAGTCCAGAACATGAAACCTTCTTCAACTAAAGTTGATAAAAGGTCTGACAAACACCCAGCAAGCACCCTACAGCCAAGCTCATGAACAGAAGTGGGGAAGTGAATACAGACCCTGCCACTGAACCTCCATGTGATCTGAACTATGAGGGCAATGCTGATAGGAGATGCCAGCCCTGCAGAGGGTACCATGAAATGCTGGGGGCAGAAGAGCACAGGCGTCTCGAATTCAAATACCTGCTAGGGGCAGTCAAATAGTATAAATGCACACAGTGGCCCGGTTTTAAGAAATGTTTCAATTACCTAAAGAATCTTGCTTCCTTGCTGTTTTTTGAAAGTACATGGCTCTTTTGGTCTAATTTTCCCTCAGTGGTAGAGATATCATATGTACCAAAACCACTGCACTTTCCTCTGAACAACTGCTAACACATATGTTGTAATTTCTATGTGCTAGGGATTCTTCAAAGCATTTTAAAAGCACTAACTCATTTAACTCTTCCAATTACCCTTTGAGGCATATGTAGTTATCATGCCCATTTTTCAGATGAGAATGTTGAGGTACCCACAGTCACATAGCTAGAAATTGACAGTGATACTTGGTACTTCTGTCCCCTTATTATAAGAAAATGGCAGCCCAAACACAATGGCAGCTGACAATTGACACTTGGGCTAGGTCATGAGGGATGGGAGTGACACACAATAGGGAGGTTAGAAAGGGGGAGGTTACAAAGTGCCACCATCACTCAGCTCTCCAGCCACTCTAGTATTGCCAAATTCTTCCAAAAATCTAGGAATCCAGATTTTTATGTGAAATATCCCAATGTTTCAGTGTTGGCAACTAATTCAAAAATTTTAAAAAACACTCTGTGAGCCAGCACTGCATGTGCCAAACCAAACATATCTGCAGGCTTGATACAGCCCACCAGGCTGCCAATTCACAAACTCCAGAGTGGGTAAAGCTTCAAGAAGCACCAAGAAATGCCAAGGGGGTCACAGTGGGTAGAGAATAAAAGCAAGATGTGAGGGGGGAAGAGCAAGAAATAAAGGAGATGGAGACCCAAATAGATACGTGGCTAAATTTTTTTAAAAGCATGCCAATTCAAGAAACCAGGGATTTGGCATAACTGAAAGACAGAGCTCCAAGTAGTAACCACAAATTGCATGTTGACAATGTCCTGGAACACAGATCCACCATGTTTTTGTAAATGGAAGACCCCTTAAAACTGACGGCATGGTGTATTAGGATGTGGGCTCATGGTCCCCACTGACCTGGATCCAAATCCCGGGCTCATGACTTCCTATAGGTGGGGTTCTGACAAGTTGCTTGAACCTCTCTGGGCCTCAGTATTCCTCTCTGCAGAATGGGTATAACAGTACTGTTTTCACAGGGTGTATGGTATGGAGAAAATGAAGCAATGCATGGCCAGCAGGGGCCCCAGTGTCTGCCACTCTGTGGCTGCTGTTTTATGATGTGTGCAAGCACCATCATTTTATAACAGGAGGAAAACTTGAGACTTGACCCAAAGTTGCAATGCTAGGAATGGCAGAGTTGAAACCAGAACTCACTTTCCCAACCCTTACCTGGTTCCTTTCTTTACAAAATCACACTGCTAGTGGTCTCCCGAGGAATTAAAGTGATAGGAGTAAAGGAAAAACAGGCTGTGGAATCTTAGAGCTCAGAGTAATCATCTAGATTTGGGGAAGGGACTTGTTGTTATTGTTGTTTTATGTGGGATTATTTTAGGTGGTACAAGGCTGTATCATCATTAAATCCCTTTTCAGTTTTCTCAGGCCTTCTGATTCTGTCAAACAGAAAGTCTCATCTTGGTACTAGTGTCTTTAACACCTTTTCATGTGTACTAAATCTGCCTTTTTAACAGAGCAGGCGTAGGGCTCGGTATCTAACTAAAATTTAATGTTGCCCTTGTATTTTTTTAAAGATTTTATTTATTTATTCATGAGAGACACAGAGAGTGAGAGAGAGAGGCAGAGACACAGGCAGAGGGAGAAGCAGGCTCCATGCAGGGAGCCCGACATGGGACTCGATCCCAGGTCTCCAGGATCACGCCCCAGGCTGAAGGCGGCACTAAACTGCTGAGCTGCCCAGGCTGCCCCTGTTGCCCTTGTATTGTCATTGTATTTATTTTTAAGAATATCTTCTGCTTACAACAGAGACGGGTGGGTTTGTTATTCAGGGTTGCTATATGTCCATGCTGTCCAATATAGAGACCCCCAGCTTCATGTGTCTATTGAGCACTTGATATGAGCACAACTTAGGAACTGATTTTTTTATCTGATTGCACTTCAGTTAATTTACAATTAAGCCTTGATACTCAATTCAGTTATTGAAAAATAACTGTATACTTGGAACAACTTGGGTATATGAATCTAGTCTTTTCAACTGTGTATTTTATGACATCTAAACAGAGATCAAAGATTTCCACTGAAAAATTTAGCATCCAAAGAGAAATGTGCCCAGAATGTAAAATACATGCCAGACTTTGGACATTTAATATGAAAAAAATTAAACATCTCACTAATAATTTATATTGATTACATTTGAGATGAATACAGTTAAATAAAATATATTCTTAAAATTAATTTCACTTGTTTATTCTTATTTTGTTAATGTGGCTGCTAGAAAAATTGAGATTGTATATGTGGCTCACATTGCATTTATATTGGACAGCAGTATTATATAAGGTATAAATTCAGGGGAGAAAAGGGCAAATCACTTTTTTTAAAAAAGTATTTATTTATTCATGAGAGACACAGAGAAAGACAGGCAGAGACATAGGCAGAGGGAGAAGCAGGCTTCATTCAGGGACCCCGATGTGGGACTTGATCCTGGGACCCCAGGATCACGCCCTGGGCCAAAGGCAGGCGCTAAACCACTGAGCCACCCAGGCGTCCTGGCAAATCACTTTAAAACAAAATGTTAAGTAAATGAAAGTACAGGGAACACAAGAAAATGGCAAAAATCATAACATTGGTTGGCCAATCACTACCATCTGGGAAGCCCTAAGCTAGTACAATGCTCTTAATATAGAAACTGAGGCCCTACAGAGGACAAGGAATTTCCCCCAAGGTTACATGGTTAACCAGGTGTGTCCCTGACCCCATATCTTTTAGATTCTGAAACCAGTGTACTTTGACTATTGTAAGAGGGATAACCCTTCCATCTCTACCCTCACTAAGGGAAATGTAAAGAAGGGATGGTCAGGGTGTGGGAAGGATGTGATTACCTTGGATCCTGGTGGGATTCAAAGTGAGGGAACATCTCTGTGTGGATAAGCCAGGATCTTTGCTTTTCCAGCAAGTGAAAGCTGAATGACTTGGTCTTCTCTTGAGTAAAGGTCGTGACCAGCTGAACTACACTGAGAGTTGGGACTTTTAACTGAAATATGTTTTCATTTTGCTCCATAGCAAAAAAAAAAAGAGAGAGAGAGAGAGAGACAAGAAACCAGAAAGTACAATGAGACAGCTGCATCTGCATTTATTTTTTTAATAATAAATTTATTTTTTATTGGTGTTCAATTTGCCAACATACAGAATAACACCCAGTGCTCATCCCATCAAGTGCCCACCCATCCATCCATCTGCCCTTCCAGCCAGTATCCATCCATCCATCCATCCTTCCAACCATCCAGCTGTCCATCCATCCATCCATCCATCCATCCATCCATCCATCCATCCATCTATCCATGTGCCTGGCACTATCAAATACTAGGCTGTGTTAGGCTCATGGCAAACCTGAAAAGACCCACCCCTGTTTGCATGTGCATGAGGAAGACCAGCATGATCACAAACCTGAATAAATGTAAATAGTCATGTGTAAAATGAACATTAAGGAGAGGCACATGGTGATAGGGGAGCTTTTCAGGGGGAACTTGCCCATGGGGAAGCCAGGGAAAGCTCCCTCAAGAGAAACAACTGGAACCAGAAGGCTGAGGAAGGAAAGAATGGAAGAAGCGAGGGGGACAGGCTTTGCAATGACTCTTAGGCAAGAGGGGACTGGTGCCACATAGCAGAACAGACAGAGGATGAGTCTAGAGCTCCAAAAGGCAGTCTGAGGACAGGAGGAAAACAGGGCGTGAGATGCAAGCAGAGGAAACAGGAAGCCAGAGCTTTGTAGAAACCACACCAAGTGACCCTGAATTGGGACAACATTCTACAGTGTTGACTCCTTTTAACTGCTGGTAATCACCAGCAACTTATTTTCTTTAGCCTCTCATTTGCCAGATTTTTGGCAGCTGAAGACCTGGGGCAATTGCTTTTCTACCAAAGACGTTCTTACCGTTTTCAGCTAAGTGCAGTGAAAACTATCAGCCACATCACTTCACAGGAAGGACTCTCCACAGACCCACACACAGAGGCACACACACACACACACACACACACACACCAACATACAGAGGTGTATGCACACACATGCACACACAGACGTATCCACACACAGACATACACAGACATAGACACAAACAGACATGCACAGACAGACAGACCCCCACAGGGAGACATACACAGACACATGCATGTGCTCGCTCTCTCTCTCTCTCTCTCTCTCTCCTCCCACAGTCAAAGGTATAGAATGGCCTGGTGATTCTGTTCTGGCTACTGCCCTCTGCTTTTAGCATTCCTGGCCTCACCACCACAGTTCAGCTCCACAGAGCTGCTGACAAGAACCATCATCTGCCTCTTGAACAAAAAGCAGTGGCTTCCCTGGAAGGTGGCAAAATGGAGCAGTGATTAGAGAAAGACCTCAAGAGAGGCCAGTGCCATGAAGAGGGTAGGGATAGGCATTCCTTAAAGGAATCGCAGGCCCACACTCTCGACCTTCACAGAGCCTGGTCCCCACATCATGTCCACCTTCCACATCCAGGACCCTTCCAGAACACCACCTGTCCTCGCCAGAAGGCATCAGGAAAGTAACACTTGGCTTAGGAATTAGGCATATCTGAGAGTTCGAGTCCCAGCATTGCAACTTTGCTAGTCATGAGGTTGTGAGCTCATATTTACCTTTTCTGGAGCCTCAGTTCCCTCATCTGACAATGGGGGTGATAACATCAAGTTTATTCATTTAGCACATATATGTGGCACCCCTTTTAGGAAGGCATTGGAGGAAAAACAAAGATTGCCTGCACAGGCATACACTCTACTGCAGAGACAAGCAGTAAACAAGTAAACAGATGCATAAACAACACTATTTGAGATACTGATAATGCTATCAGGAAAACAGCATGATAAGGCGATAAGGAACTACATCAGATAGGGTGGCAGGATGGAGCTCTCCAAAGAGCAGATGTTTGCACTGAGAATGGAATGATGGGAAGGAGCTGGCCACAGGAGGCACAGGGGAAGGGCATCCCAGGCAGAGGGACCCACCAGGGTAATAGCTCAGGGGTGATGAGCTGGAGTGAAGGCAGACTTGTGTGGCTGGAATATGATGAGCAAGAGGCAAAGTGGCAAGAGATGAGGGGAAGAGGTGGACACGGCTGGACTATGGGGGCCTTTTGGTCTACAGTGTGGAATCTGGATTTCATTCTAAGAAGAGATGGGAGGCTTTTAAGCAGCTGACATGACCTAATCTGAGTTTTACAAAGGTCTTTCTGGCTAACGTGAGAAAAAAAAAAAAAACACACAGATAGAAGGTGGGTTAGGAGGAAAGCTGCAAGAAGTGGAAGCTGTTGTAGCATGAATGATCCCTGGGCTCCAGTAGGAGAGAGTGAGCAATACCTGTGAAGTGCCCAATGCAGTGACTGGCACACAGCAGGAGTGTAGGTCAAGGGTCATGTTCACAGCTTCTGCAGTCCTACTCCTACCCCATCCACCATCACCTCAGTCTCCAAATAAAACAGCATCAGACAAGTGAAATGAGCAAACTAACAATGTCCTCAGATATCAAGGACGTCTGTGCCTGGCTCTCCGGGCACTGTGGCAGAGCGCCCACAGCACAACAGAGAGCTATCATCTTGGTTGTGGCAGTGGGCAAGTCCTGCTAATGATCCAGCTGTCAGTTGCAAGAGTCCTGAACAGAGAGAAAGCAAGTGTCTGGACAAGAGGAAAAGGGTCACCTTCAGTGCTGTCATTTGACAAATGAACAGAATTGAGTTCTGGCCAGCATGGTAGAGGGACATTGTCACCGTGACTGCATTCAAGTCTAATGACCCAGGGTACAGCAGGAGGATGAGAATAATGCCCCCAAGATTGAGGTGGAGACTCCAAGGACATCCTGAAAATGGGCAGAGAGAACTTATGGAAGGGAGGAAGAAAATGGTGGTTTGCCTCTTGGATCTTCTCAAAGTTAGACCTTCTGGCCAGAAGTAATAAGAGGACTTTTTCCCCCCCTTAATCACTGTAAGCACTGAATGCTTTCCTCAAAATGTTAGTCTGATACATGCTGGTTAACATCCTTCTCAACCACCCTCAGATAACCTTCTGAAGAGGCCTGGACTGGGTGTCATAGCCAGCCAACAGCTGATAACCAACCAGAAACTCAGACCTCTCAGAATGTGAAAGAAGCCTGTTGTAGGTTTTCTTAAAAAGCAGCACCTTGCCTATTAACATTCAGAGACAATCTCATAAAAGTTCAGATTTCTCATGAGTCTTGGAAAATTTTAAAGGCTGGAAAAACTGAGCTCTCTCTGACTGTTGCCAAGTGCCTAGAACCAAGTAGCCAGAACCTCCTTTATATGGCGCTTGTGCTATCCAGCTCACTGCGGTCTCCACCTTTCCCTATTGTACCCCTAGAACAGACTTTTATATAAGTATGTACCTGGCCTACTTCTCTCACTTATGTTCCCTGCCTTGCTCTTATAGGATTTTATTTTTTAAGATTTTATTTATTTATTTGACAGAGAGAGAGAGACAGAGAACACAAGCAGGGGGAGCAGTGGAGGTAGAGGGAGAAGCAGACTCCCCACTGAACAAGGAGCCTGATGCAGGGCTCGATCCAGGACCCCAGGATCATAACCTGAGCCAAAGGCAGATGCCTAACCAACTAAGCCACCCAGGTACCTCACTCCTGTAAGATTTTAAATTTACTGTGTAATTGCCTTCCTCAAATTTGACTATGTATATCACATACACACATACACACACATCCATATCCTTTTACACTATTACACTTTTAGCTTCATCTACTCTTTCCAATCATAGTAAATGCTCTCCTGCAAGAAGGGGAGTTTGATGAAAATCTGGATTTAAGATCCGCTGGACTTTCCAGCTGTGTGCAGTTAATTTCTCTGTCAATTTCCATATCTTTAAAATGAAGCTAAAAGCATCCTCCTTGTTGAGGGAAATACATGAGACTACATACCTACCACATGACAGGTGCTTAATAAATAGAAGAGATTTTTTAGGGACACCTGAGTGGCTCAGCAGTTGAGCATCTGCATTTGGCTCAGGGCGTGATCCCAGTTTGGGCTCCCTATGAGGGGCCTGCTTCTCCCTCTGTCTATGTCTCTGCCTCTCTCTGTGTGTGTCTCTCATGAATAAATAAATAAAATCTTAAAAAAAAAAAGAGTTGTGGTTTTGTTTGTTTGTTTGTTTGTTTGTTTGTTTTAAGACTGACAAGAATTTCCTATCAGATCCCCACCTGGACTCCTTAGGCTATGTGAAGGATCGAGCTCCACTTCATGAGGCCTTACTTTGTGCCAGGGATTCTAGGGGATAAAGATGAGAGAAAGACAAACATGAACATGACATGGCCCTGCCCTTAAAGAACCCACACTCTAGTTAGGTAGAAAGGCAAGTCAAAAATCATAATGCAATGTGACAAGTTCTATAACAGAGGTGAGGTGAGGGTAAGGCATTTAACTTCCTGTGGACCTTCAAACTTATCTTTGCCGGGGGGGCATCAAAAAAATGCTGAGTTGGGGTACCTGAGTGGCTCAGTTGGTTAAGCATCTGACTCGTGATTTCGGCTCAGGTCATGATCTCAGGGTTGTGAAATTGAGTCCCACATCGGTATCCGTGCTGGCCATGGAGCCTGATTGAGATTTTCTCTCTCCCTCTCCCTCTGCCCCAGCCCCCACCTGCTCGCTCTCTCTCTCTCTCTCTCTCTCTCTCTCTCTCTCTCTCTCTCTCTCGGAGTTAGGCTTTGAGCCCCTGACACTACACACTCATCTCCATAATGCCAGGACCCTTTAGGGGGCCTTTGCAAATACTGAATGCATAGGTGGGTGAGTAGATGGATGGGTGGATGGATGCATCAGATGAATAGGTGACTGCCTTCTTAATCCCATAACTGCGGAACACCTGGGAGGGTCAGTGGTTGAGCATCTGCCTTTGGCTCAGGACATGATTCCTGGGGTTCTAGGATCAAGTCCCTCCCTGCAGGGAGCCTGCTTCTCCCTCTGCCTATGTCTCTGCCTCTCTCTGTGTGTCTCTCAGAATAAATAAATAAAATCTTAAAAATAAATAAATACCTCATAAATGTAATGTCCATACTAGCCTTGAAGAGACTGAAGAATACATCTTGATGATCATCATTATCACCACCATCACTACCATTTATTGAGCACTTACTCTGAGCCAACAACTGATCAGACACATTATTCCACATTGCCTATTTAATCCTCACAGCAATGCTCAAGAGGTGGTACTTCTATTATCCCCATTTGGCAGTGGGGGAACTGAGGCTCTGAGAAGTAAAATAACCTGCCCAAGGCAATTCAGTTACTGAGCAGCAGAGCTGAGATATAGCAGGCTTATGTAGCACTGTTTATACTCCGTACTTACCACTGGGCCTGCTGCAGACATTGGTATTCAGGGCATGGGAAAAGACAAATGCTGTGTCTACAGACCTCTGTCTTGGTTCACCCTCTCAGCCTGGTCTTTGCAGGCATTTTGAGGGACTATGTCTTCCTTCCTGATTAAAGACTCTCCTAGTGTCCCCATTGCCCTCTCCCCAAGCAGATGGTTTAATTACTTGAAATTATTTTTAAGCAAGGACAGGCAGGTGAATTCCCTCTCCATCCCACACCTAACCTACAAAATGGAAATTGAGTTGCCTTTTTTTTTAAGTAGCATATTGTAATGAAACAATTTCCATGAAAACTCTGTGGTCTTCCAAATCCTTCCAAGGTTTCTGTTACCAAGCCCTAAGTGAGCTTAATTTCAGTCAAGTGCTCAGAATTCCAAATCTAGTTCATGTGGTGAATGTTTACTGGTCACCTATTATGTGCCAGGCTCTACTCCTCAAGCTCAAAAAGAGACATCAGCAATAGCCATTAATGTTAATATAGTGCTGGCCAATATGCAAAATGAATTAAAATTTACAAAGGGCTTTCTCATCCATTAATGAAACAGAAGCTCAGGGGAGTTAAATAGCTTTCTCAAGTTACTACTGGTAGGGCAAGCTGAAAAGCAAAGCTACATCCTTGAATCTCAAATCCAGGGCTCATCATTCCACTACATATGCAAAGCTGCCAGAGGTAGGAATGATCCCCAAAATGGAGCCACCCCTCTGAATCCTGCCAGGACTTTCCATTATTCATTCATTCATTTGCAAATTATGTGCTATTTGATGGCACAAAAACAAATAAATCTGGGTTCCTGCCCTCAGGGAGGACACAGTCTAGTTGGAGAAATGAAGCAGTAACCCACATTAGGATGAAGATTGGTAAGAGATGTGCTAGAAGGAAGCCCATGTACCAGGGGACAAAGAGGCAGAAATGAACCCCAGTCTTGGGTTGAGGGGCAGTGCTGGGATACAATAGGAGTTATCAGAGCAGACTTTTTTCCCCTACTGTCTGTAACTCTTCCTCCTATCTAGGACCCAATATGCAATGTGAGTTCTGACCACAAGTCTTTTTCTCCATCAGACACATGTACCGAGCATCTCCTTCACATGAGAACCTTTGCTAAGGACTGAGAATGAGAGAGACAAATGAATTTTGCCCATGCTTTTGAGATATGTATTGTCCAGTGAGCAAAACAAGTAAACTGAAAATTATAAGATTATTTACTATGTGAAATTATCAATATTTGACCAATTTTTACATTCTAAAATGTTTAACCTACTACCTGTTATAGTGTAATAATTTGCTGTTCAAAAAAAATGCTCAGGATGACGTGGAAGCAACAAACCAGTGGTCTAATACTGTAGTCATGCCTCAACCACCACATTCCCCCATGTAGTAATATCCATGGCTGAAGCTTGGGTTGTACAATTACTGAAGCCTTGATGCCAGAAACTAAACTAATAGCCATTTACATAATTATAATTAACATTAATGGAATGCCTACTACCTGTTGGGCACTGTTCCAAGCACTTCCCATGGATTAACTAATTTAATCCTTCTAACCTCATGAAGTAGGTACTATTATTACCCGATTCTATAGATGAGGAAAATGAGGCACCTGGTAAGCTGTTAAGTGCGGTCACACAGTCAGTGCTATGGCAAAGCCAGGCTTTTGCTCCAGACATCAGGAGCAGGAGCCTGTGTAGCCATCTGCTCAGCTGAAGAACTAGTAGTGCTTTTGGTCAGGCCAGTTCTTTGGTTCCAAGATCATCCAGTGGGTGCCTTCATTAAAGCTACAATCTTGGGTCCATGGGTGGCTCAGTTGGCTAAGTATATGGCTCTTGATTTCAGCTCAGGTTGTAATCTCAGGATGGGGAGATCGAGCCCCACCTCGGGCTCTACACTCAGTGGGGAGTCTACTTAAGAGTCTCTCTCTCTCGCTCTCCGTCTGCCCTTCCTCCTACTCACACTCAGTCTCTAATAAATAAATAAATCTTAAAAAAAAAAAAAAACGCAAGCCATGATCTATTCCACTGAAATGGAGATGGGGGATTGAGGCACTGATCTTCAAGGTATTGAATTGTAAAGGCTGCCCATGTTGGAGGTAGAATCAGGTAGGAATCAGGAATCGGGTAGAAAATCTTCCTTGAGAGCAGTATGAGCATGATAATGGGGGTGGCATCTAATTCTCCCATCAGGTTGACTGGGCTTGAGCTGTATTTTTTGCACTGGTAAGAACCAGAGCTAACAGAACAGTTTTGTGAGAGATTTTGGAAGACTTTGGACTGAAGCCGGACTGGCTGGGGATCCAGGAGACAAAGTGCAGCCCAAGGTTGAAAAAGACGCCATTCCTTTCACCTCTGCTGGAAGGGTAGCCTCTGAGGGTGTTGACACTTAGAGTCTCAGGAATATAATCTCCTTCCCATTCCATTGTGTAGTCAACTATTGCTATTACATTTGGGCTTTGGTCCCCTTGAGGACTCTTGGGGTTCTAACAACATTTCAACTAATTCTCTTGAGTTCTATAAGCATACTATTATATAATCAGCAAATAATAATGATGATGCCTTCTCGAATAGTTATACGTTTTATTTTAGTTTCCTATTTTATCATTTTGGCTAAATTATAGATCTGGATTCCTTGTTAGCAGCTTTAATATTTAATATTGGTTAAATCAGTATTAGAATGAGGAAAATGGATTGAGTTTTAGAGCAAATGCAGACAGATTGCTTCAGAAACAGAGGGGCAAGGGCCAAAGCAGAGCTAAGTTCCTGCAGTAACTCGGGTGTAATATAATGATACCTAGGCTCAATGCTGCATGAAGCAAATATTTGTCAAGTACCTACCATGTGTTAGGTACTCTACTAGTGACTAAAAATGTAGCCCAAAATGAGACAGATACAGACCTACCTTCTGAGAGCCCCCAGCATCAGGATGACCAAGGAAAGAGAAAAGACGAGGTGATTCCAAGATATTTGGATCAAGAATTAGCTGATGTAGTTTTACAGTGGGCAACAATAAATTACTGCAAGTCTCAAAACCTGGCAGTATAATTGATAATGACCAGGAAATTGACTGAATTTTTATTAGCTTCTGAAATCTTTTACAATCTATTCATCAAAAAAAAAAAAAGAGATGAGAGCAATGAAATTAGAATTTTTCATTTATGAATGCTTTTTGAAAACGTGGATTCAAGAGAAATTACCAGATATTTTAATTTTCTGCTATATTGCTCCTGATACCAATCAGGCTACCTGTGAAATAATTTGTGATAATTAACATTTGTCTAACGCTTTTTCCAGTTTGTGAAGCTGCTTCCCAAGCGTTGTCTCCTTCAGTCCCCACAACAACCTTGGGAGTTTACAGAGCAATTTCACTGAGGTTATCACACTGGATTCATGATTTCTCATCCTTCATTTCCCTCTGGTCTGCACGCCAGCCAAGCCTGTCATTTTACGGTTCTGCAAACAAAGCATGCTTTCACACTTCCATGATTTTGCACTTGTGGTTCCCTCTGCCAAGAAAGCAGCCCATCCCTTCCTTGGTCAACCAAGGAGTGTCCTAATTATTCTGGGAAACCCTAGGCAGGCAGGGAAAGGCCTTTTTCCCTAGGGCAGTAAAGAAGATCCAGCATCCTGGAGCAGGAAGCATGCAGTGATGGTGACCATGTCAGGGTAGACTAGCAGGCAATTAGGCACAAGTCCTGTCCTGCAGCTGACTTAGGTGTCATTGGAAGCAATGGCCCCAAGCCTTTCTGCCTTCTTAAAGAGTCTAACAGTTAACATTTTGTAGATAGACACACCTGAGTTTAAATTCTGGTTGTGTGACTTACCAGCTATGTACACTTAGGCAAGTCTCTAAACTAAATTCCTTCCTCTATAGAAAGGATCTAATAATAATTTAAAAATGAGAGGAGTAGCAGAACTAAGTGCAAACCATGTATCAGTTTCTGGCATATAATAATTGCTAAATGGAAGCTATTATTTTCATTATTAAGACCACTTCCCTTATGGCAGAAGAAGGTACACATTTCTCGTCATCATTACTGCTATTATTGCTATTATTATTTACATATTCTCTTATTTTTGAAGGAAAAAAATCACTTGCTTTTCCTACTGACACTCCCCATTCTCTTTTAGAAATAATATTTCTGCTCAGAGGAGAAAGAAAAACAGTTTGTTTTGTATAAGCAAAGGGTACAGCATGGGGCCTGGACATGCTAGCTCATGGAGAGTCAAGAGCAAGAGCTGTCCAGATAAAGTGGATGGGGGGTGAGTTATAGAAAGAGGGGCTGCATAGTTGAAGGATCAAAGGCTGCAGAGAATATGGCTTATTTGGGGAGCTTCAGGTACAGTGATTCCTCTCAGCTGGGACATAGGGTAGGCAGGAGTGCTGAGTGAAATGGGATGGATAGGGAGGCAGCTCCAGTGCTGTCTACTGGGAAGCCTACACTCTTCTAAGCACTTTCTATGCATTAACTTAGTCCTCACAATCAGCTCCATTTTACAGATGAGCAAATGGAGGCACAGAGAAGTTAAGTAACTTGCCCAAGGTCACACAGCAAGAACATGTCAGATCTAGATCCGGTGGCCATGCTCATCACCAGCATGCCAAGAGGGCATTGCTTCTTTTTCTCTATGACATTCAGGCATGCATCCCAAAGCCAGAAAAGAAACAGAGTCCTCCAAAGTCACGAGGAATCAAGCCATCCTCCACTGCTGACCCCCACTTGGGCAGGGTGGAAGCTACTCTCTCTGCCACCTCCCAGTGTGCAGAGGTAGATTTTTAGAAGTTCCCAAACACAAAACCATTTCCATATAATTATGCCTCCTTGACCTACATGTCGTTCAGCTGTGTGCATGGGCTGGAGGCACAAAAACCAATTTCTCCAACGAGAGAAAATTGCTTCCCGAGGCCCCCAGGTAATTAGACATTGTCTTCTGGGCATGGCCTGTTCCCCGTCTGTCCCCATCCCCTGACATAGGTGTTGCCACTTCAACCCTGCATCCGCTGGGCAAATGCAGGCCCCATGGTGGAACAGAACATCATCAGGACAGTGGCCTTGGAGAGCATGTAGCAGGATGGTGTGCATCAGGGGATTCTCCAGTGTTCTTAAACAGCCAGATCCCATAGAACCTTCTCCGACCAGCCCAAGAAGGGAAAGGGGGACATATTATGCAGGAAGATATTACCTCTCAAGCATTTCTGATGGCTCCTGTCAAATTTTATACATGAGGAAGCTACAATACAGCCCATGCTTAAAAGTTTCAGTGAGGTTTATAAAGGACCTTCTGTTCTTTACCTCCCCCTACCCCTGCTCTCCCGGATGTCTGTGGTATGATATAGAAATAACAAACATCTTACTTAGTAAAACCCCTAATGCTTAAAGTCCTTCAAAGACTCTCCATTCCCTCAGGACAATTTCAATTCAAACTAGGCTGCAAAGCTGTTTGAATCATTCAAATTGGATGCTGCTACTTCTGTACCTCTTTCCCAGCCAGGCCTTCCTCCACCCCAGCTCTTTCTCCAGACAGGGGCAGGCAGAGGACATAAATGAATGAGGTCCGGTGAGGACTGGTTAAGCTGCATGACACCCCCACATGGAAATGTCACCCAGGTGGCCTCTCCTGATTTTTAAAAGAAGCTCAAATCTTCAACTAGACATGAAAAACTCCAATTTGTATATATGACAACTAAATCAGAAAATCCTAAAGACATATCTGCAGCCTGGAATCTACCCCATAAGCCTCCAGCCTATGATCTGCATTCCATGCTGAACTTCTAGATGCTCTAACAACCATTCTGTCTCTCTTATCTCTTGGCACATTCTGTTCCCTCTTGTTGTCATACTTTGCTCCCCAATTACTTGACTAGTTCCTATTCCTCTGTCACTGCACACATACCACTTCCTTCAAGAAGCCTTCCATGATCCTCTAGGTTAGATTGTTACCCCTTCTTAAGTGCTCCCATTGCATGCTGTCTTCTGCTGTTGAGGAGCTTCTGTCTGGGTATTTATCTGGCTTCTGCCAGGCTAGAAGCTCCAAGAAGGAAGAAACCATTTTTTTCTCATTTACCATGATATCCACAGCTGCAGCAAGGTGCCTGAACACAGCAGGAAGTCAGTATCTGTGGTAGAAGGAAGGGGAGGGAGGCTGGCCTGAGTAGTCTGTGTTAATGCAAAAGAGAGAGAGAGAGAGAGACTCACTCCAGAGTCTCTTGGGTTGGACTGATGAGCAACAAATATTACATTTATTGAGCACTCACTATGTACCAGGTATCCTTCCAAGCATTTGCTTTAGTTCCTACAAGAACCCCATGAAACAGGTATTATCCCCATTTTACAGATAAGGAACATTAAGGCACAGAGTATTTAAGAAACTTAGTCAAGATCACAAAGCAAGAAATTGAGAAATGGAGTTCAAGCCCACAGAGCCTGGTTTCAGAATCAGTGCTCTTAACCTCTCCACTATTCAAAAAAGGAAAGGGTCAATGCTCTATGGAAGAAACAGACTATCACACTCAGTGGATAAACAAATAATATTTTGAGTACTACATGCAAGGCATGGTATAAATGCTCAGTCTTCCTAACAAGCCCTTGGGGGAAATGTTCTTGTCCTCATTACACAGATAAGGAAACTGATTAAGTATCATGTTCAGGCAAGTAAATGGGGGCTGTGAACTCAGATCCATCCGCCACCATAGGAGGTAAAAGGGAAAAGGGAAAAGAAGTTAGTTACCTAGAGAGATTGGGTCTGGAGAGAAGAAAGCAGAGAGATGGGATAAGATCAAGTTATCATGCGTATAATGTAATACCACAGAAGTGACAGCAAGCAGATAGATGTTCCACAGAGAATGCCATGGGGGAAATCCATACACCCATCCATCCATCCATCCATCCATCCATCCATCCATCCATCCATCCGTCACTCTTATTCCACAAACGTTGATGGAATACATACTCTTTGACTACCCTGCAAATCTTCAAGGTTCAGAGAAAAGAGATACAACCCCTGCCTTCCAAGGGCTCCCAGTGAATGGGTGATAAAGATTTTGAAGAAGATCATTATAAAAACGTGTTAAATACTCTAGCCAATGAGGTGCTTGACTCAGAGCACTGCAATCAGGGAAGGCTTTAAAAATAAAAATTCTACCAGCCTAAGAGCTGTAGGCAGGGAAGGCATCCCAGGCAAAAGAAATAGCCCATGCAATGCTATGAAGGAAAGAAAGAGTGCTGTGCATTCAGGCAATAGCTCGTAAAGTGAAGAGCAAGGTGCATTTGCATGCAGAGGGAGCTGATGGTGTTAGAGGTATCAGGTTGGTCATGCAAAGATTTTGGATATAGAGCAGAGGTTTCAAACTAGCTACCCTCAGGCCACACTGTGCGTGTGTCTGTGTGTGTGTGTGTCTGTGTGTGTGTGTGTGTGTGTTTATGTGTTTGCAAGCCTCTTCTGAAACACTGGAAGACCTGGCCACAGATGGTCATTCCCTCATGGGAAACCACCAGAAAGAAGTAAATAGTGGCTAGCCTCTTAAAGGGGGCACAAACTATCCAGTTCATTAAAGGCCCCTGCATGCCCACCTCACACATTGATATTACCTGCCTGGCCTATTGCCATTTGAGTTTTCAAACCCTGGCATAGAGCCCTATGCCCTATGGCATTGATGGGAGAGCAGCAAGTTTAAAATGACTTCCCATGCTGCCTTGGTATGATTTATTCAGTAAGTTCTGAGCACCTTGAGCCCAGGGAATGGGTCTTATACTCTCAAGAGCCTATTCCAGGCTTGGCACATAGTTGGGCATCACTAAATTTATTGGATTCATATGGAAGATTTTGGCACAAAATCTCTTCAGAGGAGAATGATAGTCTCTAAAAGATCTCTCTCACAATGAACACTAAATTAATTTCCAGTTGCCCTTGATCACATCACCTGACTCATTTTCTGCAGTAAACCCTTAGTAATCTTCCAGTCTATTTAAAACTGTTAACCAGCGCTTCTGCATGTCTATGATGTTGTGTTAATCTATATTTGTAGTTAGTCATTCAATTCAACAGAAATTTATTGAGCAGCTACTGCATGCCAGAAACTGTGTAAGAGATTGGAAATATATTAGTAATGATAAGCAAAGCAGACACACTCCCTGCCCTTTGAGATTTCTACCTGGCTAATAGTAATGATGATAAAATGTATATAGCATGTATGGTATCAAGGACTATGCCAGGCATTTTCCCTATATTTATTCTTTTAACGCTCACAGAAGCCTGTGATGGGTACCATACCATCATCTGTTTTATAGATGAGCAAACTGAGGCACAGAGAGGTTAAATAAATTGCCCAGGATGGCACAGTTAAAAAGTGGCAGAGGCAGGTTTGAACTCTAGCAATCTGGCTCTGGAATCTGTTCTCTTTGTCCTTGTCCTTCTGGAATGACTTTGGGAGTCCCAGAAATACCTCTCTAATCCTCAGAATGGAAGGCATTACAGTTGTGGTCAGCTTCAGTGGTGTTTATAGCAATGGAACCACAGGTAGGTAGATTAATTATAGCAACATGCTCTAGATCCTATATATTAGTGATATTTGGGCTTTTTCCTAATATGATGTTACTGCCTTTCCTTTCTTTAGGTTAGAGACCCTTGATGCAGACCTAATACTGGAAAGCAGCTGGAGGTACAAAGTCGCCAGCTAATTGCTGCCATTTATACACATCCTTAGCTTTAGGGCAACCAGCTGTCCCTAGGAAGTGGCCCCTAAGAAGAGAAGCCTTCAGGCTAGAATGACAGCATGGATCATTGGCTGAAGAATTATTCGTTTAATTTATCTGTTATACCTATTATGTTCCTAGCTCTTGACTGTGTCGCCCACAATCCTGCCTCCTCAGCTCATGCCATTCCTGGATGTTGGAGTGCCCGTCTCCCTGGCCCCCTCCTGTGGTGGGTCTTGTTGACACTCTCTGTGAGCCTAAGAAAATGCCTGGGTCAGCCTCGTTCACACTTGCTGCTTGGTCATACAAACTCTTTGTCTTTCTCACTATCTTGCTAGCAGGAAGACATCTGCCTCCCCTCATCAACCGCCTCAGCACTATGAATGGCACATAGCACACACTTAGCGTATGCTTTTTGAATGCTAGAAGGCCCAGAGAAATGTGTGACTTATCCCAAGGCCACAGAGCTAGTAGATAGCAGAACAGAATTCTACTTGGTCAACATAGATTGCAAGCTCCTTGTGGACTTGATCCATTTGTGTATTTCCGCATAGCTGCACCACCCATGTCTGGCATAGTGCCTAGCTCATGGTGGGCAACTTGGAAAACGTTTGTTGAACGAATAAGTGAGTGCCAACTTCATTTAATTCTTCCTTTATCCTTGCCTTCATGGAAGAAGACAGGCAACAGAAAATGAAGGCTTTGTGTTGACTGCGTTTTGTATGCACAATTGATAAGCTATTTGCCCGAAGCTAAAAATACCTACCCCTGGCAGCCATTGGGAGGCAGATGGATGGTGCTTAGCACAAGATATTTAATCAAACAGCGACAACTCCGAATAGAGCCACAATTAGCCTCTGACACCCCAGTGAACTCCAGATGAAGAGTCCAGAAGCCTCTGACTTCCTGTTGGTCCCCTGGAACCCAATGCCCATCACCCTGGGTCCACTAAACAGCACAAACAAATGAGCATCCTTTGTGCAAGGCAGTCACCAGCTGGAAGTCAGGGTTTGGGCATTGTGGGCCGAAACTGAGCACCTGGGACAAATACAAGGGAGAATTAGCCAGTGGGGAGCATCATTCAATATTAGAAGGGGCAATGGAGAGTGCCAGCTGATACACACTATTAAAAAAAAGAAGAAAGGAAGAAAGAGATAGAACAAACTGACCTATTTCTATATAATGGTCAGTTCACTAGAGCTAATTACAGAAGCATCTGGACAAGCACGTGTGTCAAATGGGCTCTAAAGTCTAATAAATTGTTTTTGAATCCTGAGTCCAGCACACACTTGATGTCTGATTGGACCAGTTTCTTAATTCACTGAGCGTCAGTGTTCTCATCCCTATAATGGGGATATTAATAGTATACATCTCTTAATGTCATGTGAGGATTCAATTTAAAGCAAGTAAAACGTCTAACAAGTGAGCTACACATGGTAAATAGTTGATAGAGGGGACCAGCTATTACTAAATATGCTTGGCTCTAACATAACCTATATAATATACGAGTATCTATGAACAAGAGAACTAGAAGAGGCATTTGATTCCTTAGCAACCAACCTCTCAAATCTTGTCTTTCTTATTCTAAAATAAAGGGATAAAAAGAGTATCTAATTTATTAGTAAATATTAAATACTGGATGTTTAATTTTAGATATTTATTAGATGATATTTGATATTACAGATCTGAGAAGTGCTTCATGAAGATGAAGGAAGGGGTTCAGGACCTGACACACAGTGGGCACTCATGTCTGTCAAGGGCCCTGAGAAAATGGTGGTGGGTCTTCCTGTCTGGTTCTTCTTTGCCTTTGCACAGGCAGTTCACTCTCCCTGAAGAGCCCTTCCTTGTCTTCCATGCCTGTCAAACTACCACTCTGCACTAGATGTGAGCTATGATACTATATTTTTTTTATTAGTAATAGGTTCATTTTGCAGATCTGGAAACTGAGGTCCTGAAAAGGGAAGTGGCTTTTCCACAGACACTTAGAAGACTATGTCAGAACCCAATTGAAACCTGAGGCATATCCTAACAGAATTGGGATGCCAAGGCACACATTTTCCCCTGTCTTATCGAGATATAATTGACCTACATGGCTATGTAAATTTAAAGTGTGGAGCCTAATGGTTTGGCTTACATATATTATGAAATCATAGCCATAATAAGCTTACTTATCATCCTTCACCTCAAACAGCTACAGTAAGAAAAGAAAGAAAAAGATTTTTTTTTCCTTGTTATGAGAACATTTAGGGTCTACTCTACATTAACAATTTTTGCATGTGTATCAGACAGCAGTGTTAGGGACACTTTCATTGACAGAGCACAAATGAGTCAGAGGTCTTTTCTGAGACCAGTTCTCCCATCCTCAAGAAATTCACCAGGAGAATCCCCTGCCTAGACTTGCCAGTGCTTTTTCCTCCATGTCAGGCCTTTGCATAGTTCAGTTCACCACTGGTCATCACACTCACACATGTTAACCATGGCCACTTACTCTGCTTGTGCCAGGCTCTGTGCTAAGAGCTTTATGCATGTGACTTCTTCTGATCCCCAACAACCCTCCAAACCAGACATGACTTTTATCCATACTTTACTGAGGAGGAAGCTAAAGCTCCTGGTGTTACTTGCTCAAGAATGCCAGCTAGAATGGAGCAGATGTGGGTGCTAAACCAGCTCTTCCAAACTCCATATTACATGCATGTGATTTTAAGGAGCCTGTAAGTCTTTCTGGTAAGTCTTGTGCTCTGCATCTGCTAGAGAGATGGCTCAAGCCCCATCCCTGTCTGTCTTTGTGACAAACCCTAGAGCTGAGAAAACACAGCTGCTTCCATTACTTATTATGGGACCTGACCCAGTATGGTACCACTGAGGGCTTTCAGAATACTTCTTTGACTTATCAGCTGTGCCATCTTGAGCAAGTGGCTAACCATCTCTTTATCAGTTTCCTCATCTGTAAAATAGAGACCAGAGCCTACATTTTCCTTACAATTTTCTTTATTTTTTTTAACAATTCTATTTTATTTATTCATGAGACACACAGAGAGAGCCAAAGACACAGGCAGAGGGAGAAGCAGGCTCCCTGTGGGAGCCCGATGCGGGACTCGATCACAGATCCCAGGATCACAACCTGAGCTGAAAGCAGACGTTCAACCACTGAGCCACCCAGATGCCCCCCTTACCATTTTCTTTAAATCAATTCATTTTTTAATATACTTAACTTATTTTATAAGCAGGTTTTTATCACTACCCTAAATAACATTTCTCTAATATCCTTTAAACTAAACACATAACTTTTAAAGTAAAACTATTCATCAGTGAATGACCCCCCAAAAATCACCTCATCTCTACAGAGCCACCAGACTCATAGTAGGTGTTCAATGCATGGTAGTCATAAGAAAATGAATTTTGGCATGGAAAAGTATGGTTTGAAAACTTTTGAGTCTATTGGCTAACTTGAGACCTAGAAGTTGTCATGGTTACCCAAAGACACTGCTCCTAGTCAAAAAGTCAAAACCAATTTTTCAGTCAAGAGAATGCCAACCGATCAGCTCAGATGAATGTGATGACCAGCCAGTTACTAACTCACTTTTCCCCATTGCCTTGAGTCAGACTGCCCTGGCAATCATCTTAGCTCTTGCTTGACTATCCATCTGCAATGGGCAGGCTTACTAGGTCTCAACTCGTTCTAGTATATAATGGAAACTGCTGCTTTGTTAGGTTCTGGGAAAAGCCAGTAAGACTGGACCACTTTCCCACAGCCCAGGTCCCTCCGGCAAATCCACAGCCTTCATTCCACCATGACAGATACCACTAATCCATCCCAGCACTGCTAAACCCAGGTCCAGCTTTAGAATATTTTTCAACAGGGCATGCAATAGCCACTACCAATCGATTGAAGATGAACCATGTTTTGCCATTCCAACCTCCGGGCTATGCAATCACCCTTCACAAGGGACCCTAGAAAGAAAGGAAATACTGCCCCTACCTTTGAAAAGAATCCACTCCAGTGCTAAAGGTAGTGACAAATAGGGGTCTCCACGAGAAAAATATAAAGCTACAAAGAAAATGAAAGAGCTATCAAAATAAAAACAAAATTTTAAAAGAACAAAGTCTATTTCAGAGAAAGCAAAAGACAATTGAATCATCCTGTAATAATGGCTCTTAGGGCTACAGATAACCGCCAACCTTCTCCACTGAGCAGAGAAACAAAGGTGGGGGGGGGGGGTGGGTAAGGGGTGGAATAGAGCTGCAGCTAGAGGGATCAGGTTAGAGGCAATGAAGCATTTCAGATAGGGTGACAGGGTTGTTAGTGCCTGGAATGATCCATGGAGGGAAACTAGAATCTTCTCTGGGATTCCTAGAGAGCTCAGACTCTCTCTGACTCATCTCTACTTCCAGCACAGGGTCTGAACTCTAGATCAGTAATCCTCTGCTGAACTGCACTGGCCAGATGTAATAAGTAACAATAGGTAACATTTACTGAGTGCTCACTATGTACCAAAAACTATGCTAAGCATTTCACACATTATTTCATATATCTTTATAACAACCCGTGAAGATATATTTATTATGATGCCCATTTCACAGATATAGGAACTAAGGCTCAGAGAGATTAACCACTACACAACTTCTTCCAACTAAGATAGGTTCTTATATACCTGGATATTTTGGGTGACGTTCAGCCTGCAAAGAACGAAAAAAAAAAAAAAAAAAGAAGAAGAAGAACAAACAACAACAACAAAAACCAAGTGACTTTTCAGAGCCCTCCCAGGATCTGGAAGGGGTGGGGAAATACTACCTGACCTCCGCCTCACTAGTCCGCAGTTTCATGCCCGATAACCAAATGTTGGAAAGACATTCACATTCCCAAGCTTCTGCACCAAGGCAAGTGGAACAATGAGGAAACAAGGGGGCCCCTGGCCAGCTAGCAGTGCCTGAGGTTGGAAACATAAGGTAGGAAAGCTGCCCTCAGGGAAATCCTTCCCTGCTCCTCTCCTAGGAGCCCTTGGGGCAGAGCCTCCTGAAGATTTTCTGGTACCTTCCACAAAGGCCAAAAAAGACTGAACATTAAATCTTGTCAGCATCACACTTTATTTCCTCTTCCTCTGCCCCCAAGATCCAGAGTGGAACAGGTAACTGTGAGGAAGATTCTAACTTCCAAGAGGCAATGCCCATCACACAATTCACTCCCCAGCTGATCTAAACAAGGGCAGTGTTGACTTCTTGCCTGGGAGGCTTAAACATTGCTTCTCCTAGAAATCTGTCCTTGGAGCACCTCCCAGGAACCGCTAAAATAACATCACTGGAATTGCTTATAATGTCAGGGATCCTTGTGCTTCTGTAGGACACTGAGGGCTGACTCTTCTAGTGCAAAAGACAGACAACTGTAAGGAGGAGAGATGCCTTTAAGTCACCAGGGATGGTGGCTGAATGGGGTGAAATGCACAAGAACATAATTTAGGATGTAGAGAAAGAGGATTTGCAGAAGGAAACCTCAGGAATTTAATCAGCCCTGATAAGAAATTTTCTATTCTTTTCTGAAGACCTTCATGAACTGAGCAACTGTAGTGTCAGGGGCCTGTTCCTGTTCACATAACTGCCGTTATTACAATCAAAAAGTTCTTGATGTCTAACCTAAATCTTTTTGCAGCTTCAACTTGAGTTCTTTTTCTTTTTGCCTATTTTCTTAGCTGCCTTTTAGGAAGAAAGAGATAGAGGGGAAGAGAGAGAGAGGGAGGAAGATGGAAAAAATGTGTTTTCCTTGAAACTAGCATTTCTACTTTTGAGAATTTATTCTACAGGAATATAAAAAGATGCTTAGTGGCTAAAAAATAAGATAAATAATGGCCAGCCATAGGTGAATATTTCATGAATAATATTGACATAGGAGAGAAAAAAATCCATGATTTATTTCTAATTGAAAAAAATCAACTTGCACAACTGTTTTATTGTATGATCTCATTGTGTGGCAGTAATCATTATTACTAATTATATTTATAATTTATAGTAACTGCAGTCACTTGGGGGTTCCACTGAGATGGACATCAAAGATGGCTTACTCACATGGCTGACAATTGATGTTGGATTCAGCTATGAGATCACCTAGGGCTTTCAACCAGGGTCTTACACATGGCCTTTCCATGTGACTTGGGCTTCTCATAGCTGAGTTCCAAGATGGAACATCTCAAGAACAAGTATTCAGAAGGCCTACTTATGACCTGGTCATACAGGGTCACTCCTGCCATAGTCTATTGTTCAAAAGTAAATCACAGGACCAGCTCCAATTCAAGAAGAGGAGACCACCCAAAGGCATGAATACCCAGAGGTATGGTTCATTAAGGACCATCTGTGAGACTAGCTATCACAGTATCTTTGGAAAATGGGATTTGGGCAGACTTTTACTTTCCAATATCTAATGTAGTGGTTAAATATACAAATCCAGGAGGCCAAAGCTTAGTTTAATGTCCTGGCTCATCACCTGCTTGCTTTGTGACCTGAAACAAGTTATTTAACTTCTCTGAGCCTCGATACTCTCAAATCATAGTTCCAACCTCGATAGGTAGTTATGAAGATTAAATGCGGTATTATGTATGAGATAGAAGTAAATGCTCAATAAAAGTGAGCTAATAATAATATAATTACATGCTGATATAATTAATTTTTTACATGTGTTTTGTTATTAAAAAACTATTTTTCAAAGTAAAAAAAGGAAATACAGCAGAACTAAGAGAGAAAGAATATTCTCAGTCAGTGCTCTGTTCTGGCTACTTCTTCTAAGGAACTTGCAGGGACTTTATAGTCCTCACAAACATAGAAAATAACTCTGGAAAATTTTGACCCTTTCCCTCTGCACCAGTAAGTGGTTCAGTGGTGGGGTCTGACAGTCAAACCTGTGTTGTTCTTTCAGCCACTCCCCAAATCCTCTGAAGCTTGAGCACAGTAAGCTACAAATTACGGGAAATGAATTCCCCCAAGAATACAACCAAGAAGCTTTGCAATCACAGAACATGGGCTTTCTATTTATTACCCAGGAGCTTAAACCTGTCCAGTGACACCATTGACAGAAAAGATTTGCTTTTTAGAAGCACTGACATTTTGATTGTGAAGTTCACTGGGGCTTGCTTGGGTTTCCACAACAACAGTCTTGGGCAGGTCAGTTTGAGAGAAAAGCTGAGAAATAGAATTTCAGGCAGTGATGACTTGGGTTTCTTTGTTTTTTCGCCCATTATAAATGCACACAGACCCTGTCAACATTCCTTTTCTTTGGGGAAAAACGTGCCATTGTGGAAATGAAGGGATTTTTTGAGGTGGGTAATTATAGCAAATGTCAAACTTTAAGAGTTGAAAACTCTACCTTCTCATTTCTTTTTTCAGAAAATCAATACACAGGCATTGTTCCATTCCCCTCTAGGTCTATGTGGCTTACACATGTTCTCTCATCCCAAGGATCTCCTAAGTATGCTTGATATTGCCTTGGGGACAAATCTAACTGTACAAAAGAAATGGGAAACTCAATGTCTGCAAGTTAGTTTCTCAAGAGAGGCAATTACTAGAAACTTAAGAAAATGTCAAATATGAATACCTGGCAATTTCGTTTGGAGATGATGACTTGCCTGACTTTAAGCATTAATTAGATGGGGCTGAAATATTTTTAAAGAGTTTGGATATGGAGAATTTTTTTAGCACCCCACTTCAAATAGCATTCAATAGGAAAGTAAGAGACAGTGGTGAAGAGTCACTCCATGCAGAATATATCCAGTATTTGTCCTTCCTGCCTCCTTATAGGCTGGTAGGTGCGGCAGGGACACAAGAGAGAAATGACAGTACTTTTCTAAGTCAGGGGCAACCCAGGAAACAGGAATCACTTTCCTACAGCTGAGAAGCCTTTCCTATAACCAAAAATAACACAGAACTTGATATCCCATAACATCAGACAGAGGGTGTTATTCTGTATGTTGGGTGTTATTCTGTATGTTGGTAAATTGAAACCAATAAAAAATAAATTTATTGAAAAAAAAAACATCAGACAGAACTAGAGTCACCTCTGGCTCCCCACGTTACTCAGTATGTGGCTTTGGGCAAATTACCTAAAACTCTAATCCTCAGTTTCCTCATCTCTAAAATGGGGATGATAATAGGACTGATAAGCCTTCTTTCAGTTCCATGAATACCATGCTTACACTCACCTCAGGGCCTTTGCACTTGTCATTCCAACTGCCTAGAATCCTTTTCCCACAGATCTTTTTATGGCAGATACCTTCTCCTCACCCTTAATTGAACTCAAATCATTTTCCAATCTGAAAAATAATCTCCCATCAACCTATCTCATCCCTGGGTTTTATTCTGGATAGTATCGCTATCTGAAATTCTCATACATTTTTATATTTGTTCATTGTCTGTCTCCCTCACTACAATAAGCACCATGATAAAAGGGAACTTGTGCATTTTGCTAATCCTTGCATCTCCAACACCTCCTACAGTGCCTGGCACATAGTAAGTGCTCTGTTAACATTTGCTGAACAAGTGGACTCTCAGTCAATAGCTAACATTCATTGAGAACTCATCACATGCCAGGCACTGTTCTAACCACTTTATAAAAATTATCTCACTTAATTCTCAAAACCCTCTGAGGCAGATAGTTGTACTAATCCTATTTTATAAAGAAAGAAACTGAAGTGTAGAGAGATCAAATCAATCTTCCCAAAGCCAAAGAGCCAATAAGTAGTAGAGCCAAGACTAAACCCCAGCAGCCCAGCCCCAGACTCCACATACTTAATCCCAAGTCCTGATACTTTTAGCTTTGATAGGTAAGCATCAGACCTGATTTCACAGCTTGTGTTTATGAAACTCTGGCTGTATACAATTAGATCAAAGCAGCCAAACTTTTGACACACACCCTCCTGCAAATCCTTCACCCTTCATTCTATATCTGTTTACTAGCCCTCTTGTATCATTATATGTGTTCTTATTTATCTCTTTAATACTTAGCTACTTGTGTGTTTTCCTATACTTTGGAGATTCTAAATGTGTGCAATACCAACTTGTTTCTACCATGGGCCCAGGCACACAGAAGGTAGATGCTAAATACTTTTTTAAAAGATTTCTAAATGAATAAAACATTTTGGAACACTTTTCAACAGAACATAGCAAGACTGTTTAATAAAAGAGAGCTCTAAATGCAAAAATGTATACAAAGTGAGTAAAAATCAATATAAGCTTTCCTTATAAACCCAACTCTTCATGCTTTCCTCACCTTAGGGTCTTTGCACATGCTGTTTCCCTGAAACACACTTTCTACTACCACTCTTTTTGCCTATTTACTTTCTACTGGTTCTCCAAATTTTACTTTGTTTTTTTTTTAATTTTTATTTATTTATGATAGTCACACACAGAGAGAGAGAGAGGGAGAGAGAGAGGCAGAGACATAGGCAGAGGGAGAAGCAGGCTCCATGCACCGGGAGCCCGACGTGGGATTCGATCCCGGGTCTCCAGGATCGCGCCCTGGGCCAAAGGCAGGCGCTAAACCGCTGCACCACCCAGGGATCCCCAAATTTTACTTTGAACATTATTTCCTCAGCAAAACTTTTATTGATCACTAATAGCACTTGCAACTTTCAATTATACATTTTCTCCTATGGCTCTAAAGTTGACATTTTTCTTGCCTAAAAGATTCTAAGCTCCATGAAGATAAGACCATTCATGTCTATTTTGTTCAACATCTCCTCTCAGGACATAACTCATAGTCAATGCACAGAAACACTGCTAAATGCATGAATAAACTTTTGAAATTTCAAGTTTATAAACATAAAGAACTTTGCTTTAATGGGACATCTTTTCGCAAGAGTGACTTAAAGTAGAATTTACTCATTATTTTTCTCTTTTGCATACACTGTAATATGCCTGCATGGTACCCTCACCCTTACTTGAATTACCAATATTGCAGAGTGGTTTAGTGCATGGGTGTTAGTTCTTTGGCTTGCATCTTGGCTAATTAATATAATCAGACCTTAACTCTTCACCACTTCAAAATGTTATTTCAAAGTGCCTTGAACAAGAGCAAGAATAGCACAGACTTAAAAATAAAAACAAACAAAAAACTGACAGCAGCAAATACCAAGAAGATATGGAGCAGCTGAACTCTCATACTCTGTTTTTAGGAGTGTAAATTACCAAAACCACTTTATAGAGCAATTCAGCTGAATCTGGAAAAGATACAGGTGCATATACTCTAGAACATAATAAATATATTTCTATATATGTACTACCCAAGAGAAACTCTCACATATAACTACTTCAAGTTGTTAACTACAGCAGTTTTTAATAGCAAAACCTTGAAACCAATTTAAATGTACATTGTTATATATATACACACATATGTCTACATAATATGTGTATATAGGCATATATATTTGTACATGTGTGTCTCTATAATAGGCATGTATATAGAAATATATAGAGACGTGTGTATATGTGTATAGATATATCTCTATGTATGTATATGTGAATAGATAAATCACGGTAAATTTATACAATGGAATGCTATATAGCTGTTAAAATGAGTGAATGAGAGCTACATGTATTAACAAAATAGGTCTCAAAAACATAAGGTTGAGTAGAAAAAGCAGCCTGTTGAATGAACAGTTCACTATAAATTAAGGGTGTGCAAATGCAGCCCTGAAGATTACTGCATGGTGGTTGCCTCCAAGGAGAGAACAAAAGGGGAGGGGAAAGAATAGGCCTGGGGCAATTTCAAGGAAACTGTTAATTGTATCTATAGTGTAAGCTGTTTTGAGTCTGGGTGGCTCAATTAAGCATCGGCCTTCAACTCAGGTCAGAGTCCTGGAGTCCTGGGATGGAGCCCCAAGTTGGGCTCCCTGCTCAGCAGGGGGTCTGCTTGTCTCTCCTCTTGCTTGTGCCCTCTTTTTCAAATGAATAAATAAAATCTTTTTTAAAAAAATAAAAATAAGGGGATCCCTGGATGGTTCAGCAGTTTAGTGCCTGCCTTCAGCCCAGGGTATGGTCCTGGAGTCCTGAGATCGAGTCCCACATCGGGCTCCCTGCATGGAGCCTGCTTTTCTCTCTGCCTGTGTCTCTGCCTCTCTCTATGTGTGTCTCTCATGAATAAATAAATTAAATATTTTTTAAAATTAAAAATAAATAATAATAGGTAGGTAGGTAGATAGATAATAGATGATAGATAGATGATAGATGATAAATAGATGATAGATAGATAGATAGATAGATAGATAGATAGATGATAGATAGAATGTTCCTCATCATATTTTAAAAATTTTACAACAAAGGACACTATCAGGAGAATGAAAAGATGGGGCATCTGGGTGGACCAGTTGGTTAAGCATCTGACTCTTGTTTTAGGCTCAGGTCATGATCTAAGGCTCTTGAATTCGAGCCCTGCATCCAGCTCCACACTGAAGCCTACCTAAGATTCTCTCTCCATCTCCCTCTGCCTTCCTTCCACCCCCTACTCGCACTCTCTCAAAAAATTAAATTAATTGCGGCATCTAGGTGGTTCAGTTGGTTATGTCTGCCTTTGGCTCAGGTCAAAATCCCAAAGTCCTGGAATCAAGCCCCACATCACGCTCCCTGCTCAGCAAGAAGTTTGCTTCTCTCCCTCTCTCTGCCTCTCCCCCTGCTAATACTTTCTCACTTGCTTTCTCTCAGATAAATAAAGCCTTTTTAGAAAATTAAATTAAGGGGATCCCTGGGTGGCTCAGCGGTTTAGCGCCTGCCTTTGGCCCAGGGCGCGATCCTGGAGTCCCGGGATTGAGTCCCACGTTGGGCTCCCGGCATGGAGCCTGCTTCTCCCTCCTCCTGTGTCTCTGCCTTTCTCTCTCTCTCTCTCTCTCTCTCTCTCTCTTCTGTCTATCTCTATCATAAATAAATAAATCTTTAAAAATTAAATTTAATTTTAAAATAAAATAACTGAAGCAAATATGGCAAAATGTTAAAATTTGTTTAATCTGAGTGAGTGCACCAGCATGTATATATTACAAGACAATTTTATAAGTGAACTATTGTATAATATTTTAAAAGGTAAGATTGAGAAAGGGAGATCCAGATGCCAGCTTTGCCACTGGACTTCGGAAAAGGGACATAAATTCTCTGACAATTTTGCTAAATAGAATTAATAGTGTTGACTGTGAAAATTAATGAGCTTAAATGTGCAGAATGACTTCTAGATATTACCCATTGGAATATCACTTTAAAGTCCCTAACAACCGTGTCTTATTCAGAAAGATATTTGTTTTTAAAAATGATCAGAAATCATATGCATGCATTTTCAGGGGTGCCTGGCTGGCTCAGTCAGAAGAGTGTGTGACTCTTTTTTTTTTTTTTATAAATTTTTATTTATTTATGATAGTCACACACAGATAGAGAGAGAGAGGCAGAGACACAGGCAGAGGGAGAAGCAGGCTTCCATGCACCGGGAGCCCGACGTGGGATTCGATCCCGGGTCTCCAGGATCGCGCCCTGGGCCAAAGGCAGGCGCCAAACCGCTGCGCCACCCAGGGATCCCAGAGTGTGTGACTCTTGAACTTGGAGTTATGAGTTCAAGCTCCACATTGGGTGTACAGATTACTTAAATAAATAAAGACTTTTTTAAAAAGAAAGGAATTATATGCATAGATTGCCAAAAAATTGTAATACCAAAAAATAATTGCTACTCTTTGTTCAAAAACTATATATGTGCATTACATAGACATATATAAGGACAGACTATTTATTACTGTGATTGCCCTAAGGGAGGGGTACTTGGGTAGTTGGAGAACAAGAAGGAAAATTTACTTCTCTCTGTTATTATTTTTAACAATGTACTCTATTGTGGATTACAGCTGTTCCTCGATTTATGATGGAGTTACATCTTGGTAAACCTATCATAAACTAAAAATGCCTTTAATTCACCTAACCTACCGAACATTATAGTTTAGCCTAGTCTACCTTAACTATGCTCAGAACACTTATATTAGTCTATGGTTGGGAAAAATCATCTAACACAAAGCCTGTCTTATAATAAAGTGTTGAATATCTCATGTAACTTATTGAATACATACTGAAAGTGAGAAGCAGAATGGTTGTACAGGTACAGATGGTTGTAAGTGTGTCACTTTTAAGTGCTCATGATCACGTGAATAACTGGGAGCTCTGGCTTGCTGCTGTTGCCCAGCATAACAAGAGAGTATCATAACGCATATCGCCAGCCCGGGAAAAGATCCAAATTCAAAATCCCAAATACATTTTCCACTGAATGCCTATAGCTTTTGCGCCATAGTAAAGTTGGAAAATCATAAGTCGAACCATCATAAAATGGGGACCATCTGCACCTACTCTAAAAATAAATAAAATTTATCTTTAAACTAATCTGAAGGTCATGATCTTCTCTGCTCCTTCAATACTAAATCTATATATTAAAAAAAAAAAGAAAGGTCCTAAAATCCAAGTTCCAAAAAGGTTCTTAAGAGTAACCTCTTGCATGATTTAAGACCTCTCCCACCTGAACATGTGAAGTAGGGAAAACCATCCCACCCCATATTTTCCTACATACACTCAGACAAAAGAGAGAGCATGGGATTTGGGATTAGGAGATCTAAATTTGGTTCCTGTCCCCAGCACTTACTGTGTGACTCTAAGTGAATTCCTAAAGCCCTCTGACCCCCAGTTTCATTTCTGAAATGAAGACAATGGTAGCACCACCTCCAATGACTATGCGAGGAATAAATAAATTATAATACGAGTATATAACTTTGTCTGTAGGAGATATAATTTGTCATGTGGAGATTGTCCCTCAAAAGCATTTGTTTGGTCCCTTTGGCTTCCATGGGAGTACCCATAAGCTTATGTCTGCAACCCCGTAGTAGCCAATGAAGTCATCCTACTTCAGAGATAAACCAGATTCTCTTCTCTCCACAGCAAATATCCTGACAGTGATCATCCTGTCTCAGCTGGTAGCTAGAAGACAGAAATCCTCCTACAACTATCTCTTGGCACTTGCTGCTGCTGACATCTTGGTCCTCTTTTTCATTGTGTTTGTGGATTTCCTCTTGGAAGATTTCATCTTGAATATGCAGTTGCCTCAAGTGGCCAATAAGATCATAGAAGTGCTGGAATTCTCATCCATCCACACCTCCATTTGGATTACTGTTCCATTAACCATTGACCGGTATATTGCCGTCTGCCACCCGCTCAAGTACCACACAGTCTCCTACCCAGCCCGCACCAGAAAAGTCATTGTAAGTGTTTACATCACCTGCTTCCTGACCAGCATCCCCTACTACTGGTGGCCCAATATCTGGACTGAAGACTACATAAGTACCTCTGTGCATCATGTCCTTATCTGGATTCACTGTTTCACTGTGTACTTGGTGCCCTGCTCTATCTTCTTCATCTTGAACTCAATCATTGTGTACAAACTCAGGAGGAAAAGCAATTTTCGCCTTCGTGGCTACTCCACAGGGAAAACTACTGCCATCTTGTTCACCATTACCTCCATCTTTGCCACACTCTGGGCCCCCCGCATCATCATGATTCTCTACCACCTCTATGGTGCGCCCATCCAAAACCGCTGGCTGGTGCACATCATGTCCGACATTGCCAACATGCTGGCCCTTCTGAACACAGCCATCAACTTCTTCCTCTACTGCTTCATCAGCAAGAGGTTCCGCACGATGGCAGCTGCCACGCTCAAGGCCTTCTTCAAGTGCCAGAAGCAACCTGTACAGTTTTACACCAACCATAACTTTTCCATAACAAGTAGCCCCTGGATCTCGCCGGCCAACTCACATTGTATCAAGATGTTGGTGTACCAGTACGACAAAAATGGAAAACCTATAAAAGTATCCCCGTGACCCCCTAGGCTTGGCACCTAGTGCCTCTGTCTAATCTATTTCCAGATGGGAGGGTAGCCCACTTAAGAGTGCTAACCTGATTTCCTGTCTCCATGGACTGAGCAACTCTCAGACTGGTAGATGAGAAAAGATGAAAGAGAAGAAAGAAAAGCATCAATCTTCTTTTCATTTACACATTTATTTTCACAATGTCACTTGACAGAAAAAGTTCCTACCAGTTTGAAGATGCTTTGGAGGTTGTGTCATCATCCTGTGGTCAGTAAGGACACACGGTAAAGAAATAGTCTATGACTTTGCCTTGGCACCATCCACAGCCATTGGGAACCACTCATTTATGTGACACACCAAGCAGCCAGTAGCTGAGTCCACACTCTTCTTCCAAGAGCTGAGGTCAACCATCGCTTTCCTGTGCCATCCCCAGCAGCTAACAATGCTGACCAATTTGGGATTTTTCCAAGGTGCCCTTTGTCCTAGAGAAGGTTGTGGTCTTAAAGTGACCCTGGAACTCTAAGCTACAGAATGACACTGTGGGGACAAGGGAGTATTAATCCCATCCAAACTCTGACCAGAGCTTCTTTGGAAAGGCTCCAAACCAACATAACTATGACCCTCAAACCTGGGTCTGCAATGCAGTCTTTCTATTCGCCATTATGTATAGATTTTATCCACGTCCTCCAAAATAAAGACCCCGCCTGGTGTGGGGGGGAAAAGGAGGATCTCTTGAGCCCAGAAAAACAAAAAAAAATAAGCCCACTCTTGCCATTGTTTTGATCCATCCCTGCGTCAGCTATGTATGATCCCTTTACTCAAAATAGCTTCTTATTGTGGTGCCACTCAAGCTTCCTGGAGAAGCCTCTTATGTGTAGAGTTACCAGCCCTGCCTTCTTGCTTGCTAAAGCCCTCACCAAATTGTTTTATTTGAAGTGACTTCCAAACTGGATTTAATTTTCAAGGGTCAGGAACTGTAGCTCTCCAGATGTGAAGGGAGGCATTCTCTGCTCTGCCCCACAGTCCAGCTGGCATTGCTATTCAGCCACAAACACAGACACAATTGACATGGAAAGGTGCCCATGTTGTTTGCTTGTCTGCCCTTTGATGTATATGGCTCAAAAGGGTGGTGCCAGTTTTCAGTAAAGCTATTTAATCCAGATCCTTTGCAAAATGATAAAATATAAGTATGCTTATTTGTTCTCTCTTTGCCTGTCCAAGGCAAGAACAGTTCTACAATGTAATTAATAGGGGCTTCCCTGGGATTTACCACTCATGTGTGCACACATACATGCACGTTTATGCTTGATTATATTAGGCTTCTATGTATACTGTGATGTGTTTTAAAAGGGAAACCTATGCTGGAGTTCCTCTTATTTAACCTTTTTAAAAACTTCTCTTCCAGATTCCCAGTATTTTCCCTGTTTTGGAAGAAATCTTCCCAAAATTATTTTGGAATTGTATGATATCTTTGGTGACCAAACAAAAAGCAAACAGTCCTCCTGGAACACTTGGTTCTTCAGGTTGGATTCTTACTACATTTTTAGTCCTAAATTGGAAGGGATGTCTACTCTTTTGAAGGAAATTTGCAATAAATGAGTGTGGTAGAAAAGGCCCCAGTGCAACACAAGCCCTAAACTTTAGTCACTGCCCTCGATACTAATTCAATATAATTTTAGGTCATGGTAGTCCTGGTGATCCTAATTCCTACTCCTTTTAAATGATTGCAGTAGAGTCTCATCTTACCCAAATATTAGATTCTAAAGTCAGTGTAAAAGAAAGATATCTGGCAGAGCCAAAGTTACCTCTGCAAAGTCACCAGGAAGGAGCCTTGTTGGAGACCATATTCCATCCCGTATAAAATCTAACTAAGCTAAGTTTTTCTTCAGCAGTAGAACAGGTTTCCTAGATCAAGGACAAGACAAAGTTGACGTGCACTTAGGGACCATATTGTATGACTCTAATGTATCTTAATGAGAACATTAAGATCACACTGGCACAGCAAGATGCTCCCATTAGAAGAGGTTCATGGAGGTTGTTTGAGAGACAAGAAGGTTAGTTTGTCCCATGTCATACTCTCCCCAGGGCATATGTGCATCCAGTGGAATAGTGGGCAGATGCCTCCACATCCTTTAAATTGCATTTTTTCTGTTTCTTTTTTGCCAAGCACGTGTAGTCTGAATATGTCGTGTTCATTAAATGTGTGTATGATGCAAGTCCACCACATCCCCTTATGAATGAACATTGACCAAAGGCTACCTACACTGAATATATATATATATATATATATTTACTTATTTATTTATTTATTTTATTTATTTTTAAACACATAGCTCAAAAAATGCTAGTTTGAGCTATATGTGGATGAGTCACAGTGCAATAGCTATAAAGATTAAGCAATTCCTCTTTAAGAATGTATGCAAGATGGAAAATACATGTGGATCTCAGTGCTCTCTGCTCCACTTTTTTTATTGTATGTAAAAATTGTTGATGTTTAAAAAGTAAAAAACTGGGTGTGCATTTGGAATATTTTCCTCATACACTCATTTATTACTTCTTACCAATAGAGGCTGTACCAAGTAGTATTGTGATCTTTTTTCCTTCTGACTATATTTTATATTTTGATAAATAATATTTAAAAGAACTCTGATTCTTGAAGGCATTCCAATGAATTGTTGTCTTCTGGTTAAACTGTGTAAGAGTGCCCATTGGGTTAGGTTGATACATATGTCCTAAACTTTATTTCAGATAATATATGGACTTTTAATTTATTATTATTTATAGTAATAGTTGTGGAAAATAATGACAAGGTTTTAAAAAATAATTTAAGCCTTTTCTTTCAGGCCAATTTCGGAAATGGAGCCTTGAATTTTGAAGCCTGTCTTGTAAACAGCTGCTGTTGATGGCATTTAAGCAATTGCCTTATATCAGGTTTTTGTGAAAGACTGTTAACTAGCATCTCTCTTGTGTGATTTGTGTCCTTGGTTGGACATGCAGTGATGCTACACACGTACATGGTGGGTCTTTTTATTGGACAGCTCAAGCACTGAACTGTCTCATGGGGAAAGAAATGAGGAGCATGATAGACAAACCATAAAAGACAGACCATGAGCAGGTATGAACTTCCATTTTGCAAACATTCCACAATTGGAAGATTACTTTGCACAGTTGGTGCCTACTGGTCCAACATGAGAGGCCTATCTGAAGTGAATAAAAGACTATAATGTTGACTATTCCAGCTCAAATAATGGAATAGAATGTTAACATAGAGAATAGTAAATGTTCATATTTTCTTAATTAGATAATATATTGTGTTTGGACTTGTTTGTATTATAATAAATTCTAACATGGTGCACTCATGGTGTTTGTAATTTGCATATGTGTTCAAGCTACAGCAGAATTCTGACTGAAATTTTTTAGATGAGTATTTTCCTTATACTATGTGCTGGTACTGGAATGAGACCTGAGTCCCACCTGTCCCTTGGTTAGCCAGATACATTTCAAAATTTAAGACCACTGAACTCTGCTTCCTATAATCCTAATTAGGTAGTATACTGGGTATAAATCTAAATTCTCTTCTGACTTCATCAAATACATGTATTTGAGACAGTGATGGCTATAATCATAAGCAGAAATCTAGCATAATGGCTAAGACCTTGGACTTTTTTTTCCTCATGATTTATTTGTAACTGAAAGTTTGTACCTTCTGATCCTTTCACCCATTTTTACCACCCACATCTCCCACCTCTGGCAAACACCAATCTGTTTCCTGTATCAGAGTTTTGGGTTTTTTGTTTTGGTTTGGTTTTTTTAATTCTACATATAAATGAGATCATACAGTATTTGTCTTTTCTCTGTCCGACTTATTTCGCTTAGTGTAAAGCACTCAAGGTCCATCCGTGTTGTTGCAAATGGCAAGATTTCATTCTTTTTATGGCTGAATAGTATTCTATTGTGTATATACACCACATCTTATTTACCGATTCATCTATTAATGGACACTTAAGTTGTTTCTGTATCTTGTAATAGCTTGGATGTTGAAGTCAGACAGTCATGGGCATGTCCCACCTCCACCATTTACTAGATGGGCGACCTTTAACAATTCCTTGAAGATCTCTGAAAGACTGTCCCCAGATAGAAAATGGTACAAAATTTAATTTTTTCCAGTTGTCTGCAAGATAAACAGAATCTTTCAAAGTCAGGAAATCAAGGTTTGGAGTCAGGTATGGCAGGCTGTAACTTTGCAGGCTATACCACTTCCTAGCTGTGTGGCCTTGGGCAATGTTCTCAATCTCTCTGAGTCTCAATTTCTTCTCCATAAAATAGGGCTAACAGTAATTCTAGTACATACCTCATGGGGTGATTATTAATGGTAGAGCTAAAAAGAGCCTCCAGTTGCACATCATTTTACAGGTAAGACTACTGGCCAAAAGAAGTTAATGATTTTGTCCAGAGTAGTTACCAAACACTTCATGATTTCCACTTTACCTCACTGCCTTCTATGCAAGATTCTGACTCATCTCCCCACTCAAAGATCACCTTATTTTGTGCCCTTTTTTAGACTTGAGTATATTCCATAGCTTTCCAACCTTTCAAAGCCAGGTCATCCAAACATGAGATATATTATAACAGCATCATAATTAAAACACTTGGCTTGACCTTTCCCTGTGAGGTTGAATTTTTTTAAGTTGACTCTCTGGAATTCTAACCACAGCTCTTAAACTAGCTATGCATTTCCCACACAAACCACCATCAATTCTGACAGCCACCCACAAACTATTGTCACAACCTATCTTTGCATCAACTTGGAGAATGAAAATAACTTACAAGTTGAGAGGGAATATATAGAAAAGCAAGGAATTTGCTGAGAAGGTGGCCAGCAGAAGCTACTAGGCAAGGCCACCTTGCCTAAGCATCCTCATTAATTTTTTTCACCAATTCAAGAAGTGAGTTGATGAAGGTCAAACTGTTAAATAATAATCCTTTTATTAGTGCACTCAGCTAAATGTGATGGCTCAGCCTCTATGGAGGGTGTGCAATTAATCCATGTACTTGCCAGACACAACAAGGGGGATAAGAGGCTCATGTCTACTGGGATAAATAAATACTGTGAATTTCCTGGGTTCATTGGGAGGATGTGTCACTGTCATGCTAGAAAAAGAATACTTTTTTTATTAAAAAGGAGGAAAACAGGGCCACAGTAAAGAAATTCCTTCTCATCAATTCTCCACATGAGTTTACTATGTCCACAGAGCTTTGTTACCTACTACATGGCAATAACACAATATCTCTCTCTAATGGAGATGGAACCAAAACATGTGAAACTTAAACTCTGTATGAGAGATCCAGATCAATCCCAAAAGGAAGTTTTCACAGTGATGTCTATTCATTCCACAAATGGAGTTCTTAGAATCTACTTCTCTGGGTATATTTCCAAATGGACTATATATCAGAATCTTGGAAGGAAGCAAATCTCACTCAGATGGTTTCAATGAAAAGCCTTTAACCAAGAGATTTTTTTAAAGTATCAGCAAGATTAAGGGAACCAATAAAAGCAATTGAGATACCTAGGAACTAGAAATAATAGGAAGCTTTACCTCTCTAGGCCTGATGAAATAATGGGAGAAAATACTGTTATCACAGCTCAGTGTGGGCCAAGCTTTGGAGGAGAGGCCTTCCAGCAAACAGGTGACACACCATTGCCAGAGATGTGAAGCCAGAGGGGAAGTGTAGGATCCCTAAGCTCTCTTTTCCTTCCCTCTGATATCACTGATGCCCCCACTTGGCTCAAATAGAAGTTAGCCAGGAAGGGAGTGTGGGTGATGTGGTCAGTCCTCGAGGCACAAAACAGTTAAAAATAGATTAAGAGTAAAGGAGTAAAGTGAGACAGGCAGCAATTACAGAATAACCAGCAAAGCTTGGATTCTTATTTTACTATCATTGAATAGTGGAGAAGATCTTAGAGGTTATTCGAAGGAAGGAAGGAAGGAAGGAAGGAAGGAGAAGAAGAAGAAGAAGAAGAAGAAGAAGAAGAAGAAGAAGAAGAAGAAGAAGAAAAAGAAGAAGAAGAAAAAGAAAAAGAAAAAAGAAAGAAAGAAGAAAGAAAGAAAGAAAGAAGAAGAAGAAAGAAAGAAGAAAGAAAGAAAGAAGAAGAAAGAAAGAAGAAAGAAAGAAAGAAGAAAGAAAGAAAGAAAGAAAGAAAGAAAGAAAGAAAGAAAGAAGAAAGAAAAAACTAACGTCCAAGAGATTGTCTTGCCCAAGGTCATATAACTAAGATGTTGGTAGGTCCTCCTTCTAATGATTTTCTAGCACATTCCCAGAAACATATACTGTAGATCTTCACAAGTTTGCTTTCCAACTAAAAGCAAAATCATGTAGAGTTCTGTGGGGTCTGGTAAGGAACTTAGTGGAAAGCCACTGAAGAATGTTAAGTAAGAAATTGATGTGATCTTCTTACCTCACTTAACCATCATAACAACTCTTGAAGAAGAGTGATATCGCCTCCATTCTTCAGATAAGAAAACGAAGTCTCATGGGGATTAAATTAAGCTTACTCAAGGTCACAGTGAGTAATTTATGAGTTGGTATTTAAGCGTAGTCGTGATCCAAGAACCACAACTTCAGGCCACCTTGACATATATTCCTTCACATCCCACACTCTCTCTTCTGAATTAGCAGCTTGTTCCCATTACCCTTTTCATCATCCAAAGTTGATATTTAGATTAAAGCCATACTCTAATTCCAGTAATGAAGAGTTAGAAATTATCAAGTTGTGATAGCATATGGTTCTATTTCATGACCCAATTCATGTGTCTGATGAAATCTGACTATCAGTTGTACAAGATTGTAAATGAAAAAATATAGACTCTGCTGGCAGGTAAGGCTATATATATATATACTTTTAAAAACTTTTCGAAGTATATACTTTTAAAAACAATATTCAAAAAGATACTCAATAGTATTTTCAATGACACTGTTTTACAAATGCTCGTATACAGATTTCAACTCTTGATCCTTCAGCTTAGCAGCTGGCCCTTCAGAGCAAGCGCCTGTGCTTCTGTCCAAGGTTCTGAAATCATTTGGCCATAGCTTAGATTTGAGCAAGAAAGGCAATTTGTTAAGAAAAAATATTTTTGTTTGTTTGGTTTGGTTTGTTTTGAGGGAGAGAGGCAGGGAAGAGGCAGAGGGAGAGAAAGAGAGAGAGAGAGACTCTTAAGCAGGCTGCATACCTAGCATGGAGCCTGACGCAGGGCTCAATCTCATGACCCTGAGATCATGATTTGAACTGAAATCAAGAGTCGGATGCTTAACCAGCTGAGCCACCCAAGCACCCCATGTTATCTTTATGTATAAAGATACATTTCACTCCCTCTATTTAAAAAAAGGAATTGGTATAGCATTGTTTACTTTACAAAACTATTTAAGATAGGATTTCTTACAAAGCAAGTTCCACTGGGGCCTTGTTCCTCAAACCATGGTCCGCTTAATGGCAACGTCACATCAGCATCACCTGGGAGTTTGTAAGAGCTGTGGAATCACAGGCCCCATCCCATCCTGCTGAACCAGCATCTGAATTTTAACAAGATCCCAGGTGATTCATACACACATTAAAATGTGAGAAGTAACGCACTGCTATACTTTAAAACAGTGGTTTTACACCCTTGGGAAGCTTTTTGAAAACCCCAGTACTCAAGATGAAACCCAGACAATGGTATTTTTTAAGTTCCTTGGATAATTCTACTGTACAGCCAAAATGGATAACCACTGATTTTTTTAAAGAAAACTTTAAATCACTACTATAAATGGAAAACCAGTATCACCTGTCATCAATAGATGGAAACCATCTTTAAAAGGCCAAAGTGCTTTCAGCAACTCCCTAATTTTAGTGATTCCCACCCTTAACTTAAACCTATGTCTAGACTCTACACCCAGATGAATTAAATCAGAACCTAGGGGAATGGGCCCAAGGTATCAAAATGTTCTAAAATCTTCTCAGGTGATTCTGACACACAGGATTGAAGACCACTTGCCTGCTTGGTAACACTTGGTTGGCTAAAAATTTTGACCGGGAAATTACAGTACAGCTTTCCCAAATAATCTATCATGTGTCCATATCCCTGACTCAGACTTCCCACAAATGGTTGAAGTTTCCCAATATGTGTACTTCTCACTGTTGAAGATTAAGGAGGCTGACAAATCATACCCTTCTACCCCTTTACTCTGAGTGTGGAACCTGTTGAGAATAGACTAGTGGATATCAATTATCCATTCTATTACTGGAAGGGTGGAATGGAGAACCTCAGGGGAACTGAGAGCCAATGAACTTCCTATCCAACCAGTCTATATTTTGGCTCAAACACTCATGAAAGAGTCTGGAACTGCATAAAAGAGAGTTGCAAGCAGAATTTCCGTCCCTCAAGTAGTGTCCTATCAGTGAGGACAATTAGATATGGGCCTCTAGACCTTCCTCTGGAAGCCACACCTGAACCACAACCCAGTTATGATTCCTATCCATATGGAAAATGGGAGCATGGAAAGAATTCCTCCTCCTTGAAGGCCTGAGTAGAAAATTAATGTGGCTTTCTCACATATATGATGTTCCTTCTTCCTCTCCTACAAATTAGTCAAAGCCTTCCCTCTCCATTGTGGATAGAGTGAAAAAGAAGGGTTGAGAGAAGTTACCTTCCAAATACTTCTGAAAATAAGGTCAAGATTTCCTAAATTACGAGTTAAGATAGAACTATTAAAAAGAAATAATGATTCCCCCTCCCCATGCCCACCTCCTCATGACCCAGGGAATTTTACAAATGTGGCTCAGGAAATTTCACAACCCACAAGCAAAGAGACAGTCCGGTGTGCTGCACTGTTAAAATATTTAGAGGAAAGGCAAGAAAAGATCCATCTGATCATCCAGAGCCTCACATCATCAAATTAGGGCTATTGGGTACCTACAAAGGCATAATTCTATCTTCAAGGTCAGAGATTCTCAGCGTTGGCCCACCTATCACTCACTGTTGGCACATAGTTCTCTAAAACCCCTGAAATAAAAAAATAATTTTAATTGACTCTGATTAAAATAAGAATGCCACATAGGACTTTTAGGAGTGAACAAAAGTAGTGCCTACTTCATAGCATTGCAATTCCCAAAGTTAAGGTCTTGGTGTACAAGGGTGTATGTCATGCAGATCTAGGTTCAAATCCTGACTTCACCACTTGCCAAACTGTGTGACACTGGACAAGTTACTTCCAGTCCCTGAGCTACTATTGCATCATATGGAAAGTAGAAATAATGATAGTACTGACTTCAAAAAGGGGTTGTGGAAGTTCCTTATATTTTTTAAGTGTTTGGAACATATTTATATTATTAACAAGTTGTGTTATTGTTATTTAGTTCCCCATGATACAGACAAAAGGAACATTGTATATTCCCAGAATTTCTCTGGGAAACTAGGTCACCTTTGTAATGATGAGGCCACTCCTGGGAAGAAAGGGTTATGCCATGTTCCAGCTTTCTCTCTTTTACAAAGTGGAGAAAGCATATCATTCATTGCAGCCGTCCAGTGACAGTTCCTGAAAAAAGATAGAGCATCAAAGATTTGGAAGACTAGGGGCAGGCCATCAGTCACTCCATAGTCAATTTCAATACCATGAAACATGACATCCAGCTATACCCTAACTCTTTCCCTCAAACAATTTGCATCCACCGCTAATCTCTGGATTGAAACATCAGCCTTCGGAATGATGTTGATGGTGGCTGCATAAAGGCCACTTGACCATCTCATTAGGGTTGCCATCACTTGGCTCCAGTGATGAGAAAAATGGAAATAGTCCTGTGGGTGGGTAAGGGTTGATACAGGTGACCTGTCCCCAAGATGTCAAGTATGTCTCCAGGGCTCTGAGAGAGGACACAAATATCTCCTCAGCTGGAGACAAGGGCTTCTTGTTATTGCAAATTAATTTTGTAAATATCTGATTTCTAAGAGGCTATAAGGAAATGACTCCCTGTTGTTATATGTGTGTGCCTCTTAGTGTATCTGATTTCTGGGGCATGGTGATGTGTTCTGACATTGCTTGTCCCTGTGAGGTCTGTCAGGGAAAGGCCACAGCCATGAGAAGAAAGGACAGGGTCTTCCCCAAGAATGAGGTCATCACAGCATCTGTCATCTGGGGAAGAAGCAGGCCATTGGACAGAGCAAAACAAAATAGGCCTGAATAAGTAGGAGAAAGGGTAAAGTTTCTTTGTCTTGACTGGGACAATCTAGATGTCTACAATAGGTTTCCTAAAGGTGGGGCTTGAAGCCAGAAGAGGACCATGATGGTTCAACTTTCCTGAGATTTCTATTAATGAGATAAGTCTACCTAGAAGCAGTTCTTTAACTTCAGTTAAGAACTTCAGTTCTGGGCAGCCCAGGTGGCGCAGCAGTTTAGTGCTGCCTGCAGCTCAGGGTGTGATCCTGGAGACCTGGGATTGAGTCCCACATCAGGCTCCTTGCATGGATCCTGCTTCTACCTCTGTCTGTGTGTCTCATGAATAAATAAATAAAATCTTAAAAAAAAAAAAAAAAGAACTCCAGTTCTTTAACCCTGGGAGAGGGTTCCCTGCTCAACAGGGAGTCTGCTTCCCCCCCCCCTCTAAATTATGCTTGCTCTCTTGCTTTCTAAACTAAATAAATAAAATATTTTAAAATTCTCTTTTAATAATAATGTCCCTAAATTTTTCTGTCTTGCCTCTGTGTGTTCCCTCAGGTCCCCCTTCAATATTTCTGGGAGTCTCTCTGGTCATTTCACATGTTCTCAATCTGTTAACTATTGTGTCCACATGGAGTCCTCCTTCTTCTTCCTCTGTTCTTGATCCTCCCTGTTGATGTCTCCCAAACATGAAGAACTCAGAGGACCTCACTGTTGCCATTACTGACAGAGGACACCATGAAAAGGCCAACAAAAGCTAGAGTAGGGCCACATTCTAAGCAGAAGTGGGAAATGGTCTTTCTTACAGGTCAAGGCACCTTGGCACACATTTGGAAAAAATCATGAGGGCTCTAAGCATGAGTAGGCAGTTCATAGAAGAGGAAATCTGGAGGTGAATGAATGAATTGAATGAATGAATGAATGAACAAATTGATGAAAACATATATACTTACCATGTCCTAGTTCACTAAAAATCAGGCATGTGAACATTAAAATATCAACAATTTTCACACCTCTTGGATTGACAATAATTAAAAAAAATCACAGCCTCAAATGTTAGATGGAGGTGGAAAAGACAAATACCTATAATGACAGTGAAAATGGGTATAATAAGCACTTTGAAGAGAAACTGGACAATAGAGAGAACAACCGTACCACCAAGCTATCCTATTTCCAGCTATATACTTTAGGGAAAATATCTCATGCATGTGCTGAAAGACATGGGTACCAGCCTGTTCCGTGGCAGCATTGTAATATTAGCAACAACTGGGAAATAACCTACATACCCATCAAGAGAATGATTGATTAAAAAAATAGGATGCTACAACACAGAACAAATGAATGAACTAAGGCTACATGTGTCAACAAAAATAAACCTCAAAAAAGAATGTTGAAAATTGACACAATGTACGATATGATTCCATTTATATAAGGTCTCAGTGGGTAAATACATGCATTTATAGCAATAGTATAAAAACATGAATGAGATGCTAAATTCCAAATTTTTGATAGCAAATACTTCTTGGACGAGAGGAACGAAATTCAAAGGGGACAGACAGAACAAATGGCAACTCAACAGACTGATATGTTTCATTCCTTTGGAGAACTCTGAAACAAACAAGGCAAAATACCAAGATATTCTATAGATAAGTATCCTTTATATTACTTCTCATGACTGTGCATTTACTATATTTTATAATAATGTGGAAGGTAAGGTGGTCCTCAGTGAGTCAAGTCCTTATATAATCTCCTCCCTATAAGCGCAGAAACTATGACCTGATTTTAACCAGTTGAATATGGCAAAGGTGATAGGATGTCACTCTCATGGTTGTGTTACACCACATAAGGCTCTGCTAGACTAGAGTGAGAGAGTCTTGCTGACTTTGATAAATAAGCTGCCATGTTGTGAAAGAGCCACATGGCAAGGTACTGTGGGTGGCCCTTTAGGACCCAGACATTGCCCAAGCTGACACCAGTAAGAAGCATGGCCCTCAGTCATAGAGCTGCAAGGAAATGAATTCTGGCTGCAGCTTGACAAGCTTCCTCCAATCAAGACTCTTGATGAGAATGCTGCTTAGCCAATCCCTTGAACACAGCCTTCTCAGACCATGGGAGAAGACCCAGGTAAGCTGTACCTGCACTCTTCACCCTTAGAAACTGAGATCGTAAATATGTGTTGGTTTAAGCCACCTAATTTTTGGTAATTTGTTACACAGCAGCAGAAAACTAATACAAATAAAATATTCATGAAAAGAAACAGCCAAGGGTTCAAAGAAAAACCATAAAATTATGATGTCATGATGTTCAAGTTTCAAGAAGAAGGAAGTAATTAGCTAGACAAATGCTCCCAATGCTAAATAAGGATGACCAAGAAACTTCCTTACATGTAGCAGTTTCAGAGAAGTGGGCAGGTCAGAAGCCAGGTGCCAGTAGGCTGAGAACCAAGTAGAAGGTGAGGAACTGGAGACAGCTGGCTAAGAAGTTTGTCAAAAAGGAAGACTAAGAGACAGGGAGATGCTTGATTCATAGAGGCATGAAGCTAATGGAGGTTGGTCGGTTTAAGTTTTTATAAACCAGGAGAAACTTAAACATGTTGACCTGGTGCCTCACAGGTTTTTTTGTTCATAATCGAATGGTTTGGTATTCAGTGGCTCCGCCAAGTCTACACATTGGAACCACTTGGGGAACTTTCAAAAAATGCCCATAATCAGTGTATAACCATGCAATAGAATACTATCCAATAATAGAAAGGAACAAAATACTAGCACACACTACAACATGGATGGACTTCACAAATATGCTAAGCAAAGGAAACCAAACACAAAGATTTCATTTATATAAAAAAATTTTTTTAAAGAAAGTCTAATATTTCCCACTCGTTTTTATCAGAAAGGGAGACAGAACATGAGAGACTCCTAACTCTGGGAAACGAACTAGGGGTGGTAGAAAGGGGGGATGGGCGGGGGGTGGGGGTAACTGGGTGACGGGCACTGAGGGGGACACTTGATGGGATGAGCACTGGGTGTTATTCTATATGTTGGCAAATTGAACACCAGTAAAAAATAAATTTAAAAAAAATTAAGTCTATAGAGAGGACACGGGTGGCTAAGTGGTTGAGAGCATAATTCCTGGGTTCTGGGATCAAGTCCCACATCAGGCTTCCTGTAGGGAGCCTGCTTCTCCCTCTGCCTCTGTCTCCCTCTCCATGTCTCTCATGAGTAAATAAATAAAATCCTTTAAAAAAGTCTATATAGAGAGAAAGCAGATTAATGGTTATCTGGGATTGAAGGTGGGAATGAAGACTAATTGTAAACTCTTTTTCTTATCTCTGTTCCATTAAACAAGCTTTCTCATCTCGTATGTCCCCAGGTGTTGGCTTCTGGCAGTCACCCTTCTGCTGGGGTAACCTCTCTCCAGATGATCCTCATGTATAAGATGACCCCTAGCCAGCTCTCTTCCATGGTAAGGTGGGGCAACCTTGCCTGAGTGACTCGAAGGAACGCAAAGGCAACCTTATCTCCCACTCAGCCTCCAGCCAGAAGCTTGGCTTGGATTTTTCATGCATGCAACAGGTAACAGTTACTTTATTCCTCAAGTTTCAGAGGACATAATTGAACCTTTCTAAGCACCTATCTTTCAGTCCACTATCATTCCTCTTCTGCCTCATGGTGGGAAGAGGAAGGAGAAAGTCACCAACAGTCCAAAACCTCTCTTTAAAGACACTTGCACTCTGGTTTATTCACTCTCTGCTCTCTTCAGTTCCTGAGTGAGTCTTTAGCCTCCTCCCCACAGTCTGAAGTCTGCGGATGGGCTAATGCTAGAAGATCCAATTCAGGAGCTGTCAAAGTCCTCTCAAAACAATCTAACACCTCATTTCAGAATATGGGTGTCCCTTGACCCTCCTATTCCTATTAGCTTTGAGAATTCACCTAAAACTCTAAGACATTAAGACTGTAGCTTTTAACCATCCATTTCATCTCACACTGGTTAACTACAAGATCCAGAATGTGTGGTGACCAAATTGTGATTTAAGTGTATGTGTTTCTTTCAGGTAAATATCGTGAGCAAATGAATGTGTTACATTAAAGGGAAGGGTGTGCTCAAGGTGTGGACAGGTAGCATTAAGGCACTGGGTTTCACATGGCTATGCTATGTTTATCATGCTGAGTATGTGAGTAGATGTGTGCTGCTATGAAATATCATCATCATCATCATCATCATCATCATCATCATCACCTAGCTTTGCTCATCTAAACACACACTGCTCCAAAGAGACAATGCCCCAGTCCATCAAGATCTTTCAATGCAAGCAAAAATCTAAGAGTTGGGTGGGTCAAAACATGCCACATCCAGTGTATAATCCAGACCTTGAACTCTATGGTTTGTTCTGGCCTGTGGTCACATTTCGATTCAGGCAATAATTTTAAACACGTGTCAAATTTTAAGTAGCCTATCATCAGTTCTTCATCTTGAAATACCAATCGGTTCTTCTGTAGCATGGGGTCAGCAAACTTTTTCCGCAAAAGGGCCTGATATAAGTAATTTTTTAAAGTAATCTCTACCCCCATCATGGGACTTGAACTCATAACCACCAAGTGAGCCAGCTAGGCACCCCCCCCCTTTTTCTAAGTAAAAGATGATAAATAATATCGACTCGAGGCCATACTATCTCCATCACAATTACACAACTCTGCTTTTATAGTGTGAAAGCAGGCACAGACAATGCATAAATAAGTGAAGGTGCCTATGTTCCAATAAAACTTCATTTGCAGGGGTGCCTGAGTGGCTCAAATGAGCCTCTGACTCTTGATTTCAGATCAGGGCATGACCTCATGGGTTGTGGGATCAAGCCCCCAGTGGGCTCCATGTTCAAGCCTGCTTGAAGATTCTCTCCCTCTGCCCCTCTTCCCACTCACTCTCTCTCTTTCCACCTCCCTCTAAAATAAAATAAAATAAAACTTTAAAGAAAATAAAGTAAATTTAAGGTAAGTCATTTTAAAGAAATGACAAATACCCACCATTTGCTTCAACGTGGATGGAACTGGGGGGTATTATGCTGAGTGAAGTAAGTCAGTCGGAGAAGGACAAACATTATATGTTCTCATTCATTTGGGGAATATAAATAATAGTGAAAGGGAAAATAAGGGAAGGGAGAAGAAATGTGTGGGAAATATCAGAAAGGGAGACAGAACATAAAGACTCCTAACTCTGGGAAACGAACTAGGGGTGGTAGAAGGGGAGGAGGGCGGGGGGTGGGAGTGAATGGGTGACGGGCACTGGGTGTTATTCTGTATGTTAGTAAATTGAACACCAATAAAAAAAAAAATTAAAGAAGTCTAGAGGTAATACACAGACATGGCAAAATAGTGAAGGTGCTAATAAGAATCAAACATCACAGATGGCAAGAGTGATGCCAGAGAGGGAAAGGAATTTCCCCTAAATCATACAGCATAAAAGAGGCTGAGCTAGAATCAAACACCAGGTCTCTGTGTTCCCAGTTTTTAGTCTTTCTAGTAAACCAGGCCTCATTCTCACTGAACAAGTCCCCTTATTTGCACTGTATATTCCAAGCTGAAATCCCATCAGTGACCCTTCTTTTCTCCCTCTTCACAAAGGAGCACCTCACTGACAGTTACCAGTCAGCTTGATGGAAGATAGAAGTCTTGCCCATCAGCTCTGGCGTCTCCTGCGAGAAAGTGGAACAGAGCCCAGAGGAAGCAGCCAGTCAGGGTCCAGGGCTCAGGGACCTATATGTTGCCCCATCCCCAAAATTATGAAGAATCAGGAAGCTCTAGCAGCCCCTGGCACTGATGAGAATATGTAAGGAGTCCAGGGAGGATGCTGATGTTGAGAAGAGGGCAGTGGAGCTTGATCCTGGCAGTAGGGATTTCTGGAGGCCAATGGGCCAGGTCTGCTCAGAACCAAGGGCAAAGCCTACACTGCCCATGTCCTAAAAGAAAATTGCTACTGTGCCAATTGGGCATGAGTGGTACTTGTGTTGTTCACTATTATATCCCCGTGTCCTGGCACATAGCAGACACTCAATGAAAACCTGTCAAATGGCTAATAAAGGTAAGCCTTAAGTAAGAGAGAAAGGAAAGGGGGGGAGAGTAAGGTAGAGGAGAGAGAAAAACAGATGAAGAAAAGGTGAAGAGAGAAGGGAGAGAAAGACCAATCTTCATTTGGGCAGAGATTATCTAATGTCTTCCCCAATATTTCTCCAACTGGTAAAAGAGTACATGACAAGACTCACATGTATCCACCTTTTGAATAAATAAATGAATTAATAGGAGGTGAATATGAAATATTAATAAATAACTATAATATAATTAAAAAGTAGGAATGGTTAAAACCATTCTAATAGATATCATTTATTGAGCACCTACTCTAAGCACTCAATGGACATTAATGATATTAATGATATTAACCATTGCTACTATGACTGGTCTTGCCAAACACCAGGCACAGTGCTAGGAGCTTTACATGGATTATCTCATGTAATCCTCATTACCCTCAAGGCAAGACCTCTTATCAACCTCATTTTATAAGTGAAATAACTAAAACTCAGAAAGACTAAATATCTTGCTCAAAATCAATAAACTAATAAAGAGAATGGTGAAGCCAAGACCCCCATGCAGGTCTATGTGTCCCCAAAGTCTGGGACCTGTCCTTCATATGACTATAATTAATAATACGACCCCCCCCCCCAAAATTAAGAGTATACTTATCATGATAAGCACTAGGTAATGCATAGAATTGTTGAATCAGTATGTTGTATACCTGAAACTAATAGAACGCTGTACGTTAACTACTGGAATTAAAATAAAAAATAATAATCTAATAATAATATGACCACCAAAAGGCTGGGTAGACTTGACAGGTATTTGAGAAGAGTTAATTAGACACATAAAGTGGAAGGGGAAGAGAGGGAAGAGGTCATCATGAAGATATTACTGGGATTCACTAAGATATGAGACTCTCCCACCTTTCTGAGCATACACCATGTTAAGGCAAGGCATAGATATATGATCTTTGACCAATAGTATATGAGCACAAATGACCTAAATCACTTTTTGACATTTGAGAGCCCCTAAGTGATTGTGCATTCTTTCCCTGCCAAGAGATTGTTGAAAGAATTGGCTAAGCCAATACATGGAGGTCAACCACCCAAACTCACAGTGAGTTTTAAATGAGAAATGAAATGTGTGTTTTAAGTAACTGCATTTAGGTGATATTTGTTATGGCAGCATGACTTTGTCTACCCTCAGTAACACAATGATAACTGTGAAAGAGTACCGAAGCAGTGGCACCTATAAAAATAAAATGAAGGAAACAATGTTTGCATAAAAGAATCTAATAATGGATGTCAAATCAAAGAGAGAGTTTTTCAGTCTGCTTAAAAATAGAGGAGCAGAGATGCCTGGGTGGCTCAGTGGTTGAGCGTCTGTTTGCCTTTGGCTCAGGGTGTGATCCCAGGGTCTAGGATCAAGTCCCACATTAGGCTCCCTGCATGGAGCCTGTGTCTCTGCCTCTCTCTCTCTCTCTCTGTCTCTCATGAATAAATAAATAAATAAAAATAGAGGAGCAAATAACCCTGTTGAAAAGGTGATAGAATGTGGTAGATAAGTGGAGTCTGACTGACCTGGATTTAAACCCTGCCTCACCACTCACCACCTGGGCGGGCTCAGCCTCTCTGAGTCTGTTTTCTCATTGGTAGCATTGGACTGACAGTAACACTAACCTCACAGAGTGTTTAGGAGTTTTAAATGATGCTACCCATATAGAGTGCTGAACACAGCACCCAGCACAGGGCAAGTCCTCGAGAAATGTAACCATTATTACTAAAGAAGAAGGCACAGGTGGCTAGCAGCTCTGAAAAGCTTGAGATTCCCCCTTCCCAGCAATGCTCTGTGAATCCTGAAGGGGTTAACCCGAGGCACACGTGCATACGCGCACATTCATACACAGTCACACGCACAGGCACACGCAGCCCACGCATTGCCCTTTGATTCCTCTCCCAAGGCAGGAATGGAGATGAAGTCTGCCAACTGTGCAGCCCTAATTGCATTTTCTTCCTGAAAGAGGGTCTGGTGCAGAACACCTGCGGTCCAGAGCTACGTGACACCAAGGCTGTCGTGCAGGCAGTGGTGGCACAGGCAGCATGCAAATTCAGGGACTCTGGGACCTGAGACACAGCCACACATGGCAAATCCCTGGGTGCCCCTCCCAAGTATTGCCCCCATCCCAGAAATGTCACTTCCTGTGCAAGGCTAGTGGCAGTCTGGAATTTGCAATTAATCCCCTTCGCAAAGGCCCCCAGGGACTGGGAGCAGACATTTTCCTGATGCCCTGAGAGGCAGCATACAAAGCATGGTGTTGAGAGCAGAGGGTTTTGAAAAGCAGGAAACAGGTGCAAAATCAAGCTCTGACATCACTAGCTGTGTAATTTGAACAGGTGCCACACGCTCTAGAGAACCGGTTTCCTCAACTTCCTAAACAGGGCACACTGTCACAAAATAAAGTTCAATATGGCAAGGTGAGTACAACAATAAGCACATGAACAGTTAGAAACCAGCAAAGAGAAAGGAGCAAGAAACTCTATCTGGACAAAAAGGAACCCTCATATAAGACTCCTGGAAGAGAGGACACTCAAGATGGGATATGAAGGATGAAGAGAAGTTTTTCCTGTTGGCTAAGACATGGGATAGCTTTATGGGCAGAGGAGGACAGTAGGCAAAATGTTATGGTGGAAATCCTAAACTAGTAGAGATGACTGAAGGAAAAAGCTTGAGGAAGGAAAAAAGCAAGAGCAAAGGGTGGGAAAATAACTGTCAAGGCAGACCTTGGAGATCTGAAGCTTAGATTTACCCTACTGTCAATAAGCGGTCATAAAGGATTTGGAGTGGGAGTAAGACATACTGAGGTGTGCATTTTAGAAGGACCATTCATGGCAGCTTTGTTGGGAGGGCCTGGGGGACTACAGGCAAATGGTGATGGGGGCCTGAACTTGAGTTCTGAGTTAGAGCAGAATTTCAGGAATACCTTTATCACTCTGTGAACAGGAATCAAAATCTATAGCAGTGGCCCAAAGGTAAAGAAAATATTTGGAGACAAAAGCCCTGGAATCATGGGGAGTGGCTACTTTACCTGCTGCCCCAGCTTGCTCCAGTCTATTTTACCTTTTCTGTTTGAAGGACAGCATCATTCACTAAAACTAAGTGTTCCTGGTTTTTTTATTCACTCAGTCACTCATTCATTCATCCCATGAACAGCCTCTACTTGCAAGGCACTATACTAGGCTTGAGCACTGAGGGTCCACAGCAAACCAGACAGACGTGCTTCCCAACCTCCTATCACTCTAGGTCTAGTGGGGACATAGGTATGAAACTATCAAACATAATTAACTAAAGAATTCTGAATTGTGAGAAACTATGAAGAAAATCAGTAGGAGCCCAAGGAAGAGAATAGTTCTAGTTCAAACTAGGAATCAGGAAATCATCTCAATTTCCTGATCATCAAAATCATCTCAATGATCTAAACAATGATCAGCAGTTAGCCAGCTGTCAGGCAGGTGAGCATTCTAGATAGAGGGAGCTGTGTGTGCAAAGGGCCTGAGGCGGGAAAATGTTTGGCCTGTACCAGGAACTCCAAGAAAACATGTGTTGCTGGAGTAAGTGATCAAACTGGGAGAAAAGCACAGAATGTACTGGAAAGGGGGCCATGTAGGCCTTGGTGAAGAGTTTGGATTTCATTCTAAGTGCAAAGGGAAAAGCCACTGAAGTATCTGGTTAGGAGAATAAATGGTCAAGTTCACATTTTATAGAGATATCTCTGAATGCTGGATACAAAATGGCTTCTAGATGAGCAAAAGTGGGCCACAGACATGCAGTGAGGAGGGTATTACAGTGGTCCAGGCCAGGGATGATGTGGGCAAGTCTGGGCCAGGCTAGTAAGTGTGAACATAGACAAGTGGGTACAATGGAAAAATATTTGGGGGAAGGTTGAATCTTACCTATTTCTATTTTTATTATTATTAATTAATTAATTAATTTATTTATTTATTTATTTGAGAGAGATAGTACAAGTAGGGGGAAAGGCAGAGGGAGAGAACCTTTAAGAAGATTCCCCTTTGAGTGCAGAGCTTGATACAGGGCTCAATCTCATGAGCCATGAGGTCATGACCTGAGCCAAACCAAGAGTTGGACATCAACTGACTGAGCCACCCAGGGGCTCCAATCTACCTATTTTTAAAGCTCATCATGAAAGGAAGAAGTTTACAAATGGACTACCATCTACCCAGTTTGTTAAGCAGGAACCCAAGATTATCTTTTTCTTCAGAGATGCCTCTTCACTCATCAGGAATTAGTCACTGCTCATGGTCCCCTGTGGCCCTAATTTCTAATAGAAAATCAAACAACATTGATCCTCCTTTCCTCCTATAATGGGTTGAATTTTGTCTCCCAAAAAGATATGTTTGAGCCCTGAACCCCTGTACCTATGAATGTGACCTTGTTAGGAAATAGGATCTTTGCAGATATAATCAAGATTTAAGTTAAAATGAAGTTATGCTGGATTGGAGTGGACCCTAACCCCAATCACTGGTATCCTTCTAAGAGACCCAGACACAGGGAGAATGCCATGTGACCACAGGGGCAGAGATGCACTTACAAGCCAAGGAACACCAAGGATTGCCTGGACCACAAGAGGCCCAGAGGGGACTTCTCCTTCACCCTCTGTTATTTTGCAAACTGGTCCTCATATGGGGAGGGCCAGGAGAGATGGAAGAAAGAGGAAGGCTACTCCATGTGGGTAGGTGGTAGGGTTAATAAGCAAGAGAATTTACAACCAAGGAGGCTCATCTTTGACACCACAAGGTGAGTAGATCTCTGCACATCCCTGCCAGAATCTTAAAAGTTTATACAGGCCTTAACAGGGTTCAATCATATCTACCATCCAGATGGCCTCAACACCTGACTCTCTCAAGGCTGCATCCTTAGAACAGCTCCTCGTGGGCAGAACATATATTCTAAGGATAGAGTGGAGAGCCTCCAATTGCCCAGTGGCAGCTCTCGGCTCAACCTGCAGTCACATCCACTCAATGACCTCCTCCAACACTTTCCTAGGGATACCACATCTCAGCATCCCAATCAGGCTTTGTCACAACATTTAGACCTTAATCCATGGCAGCCTGCACCCTCCCAGCTTTACAAAATTGTAAGGTCTCCATGTTGCTCTCCCACCTCATCTGCCAGCCCCAAACCCAGCCAAATTCTCAGACACCACACGTCTTTCTGTAATGTCAGCTCATCTGCTGACTTTCTAACTTGAGCTTCATCCTCTAGTTGGGCATCAGCGGCTGCCTGATGTGGCCACAGTAGAGGCCAGCCCACCACGCAGCCATGCTCTTCACTTCCCTGCCACAGCACACTCTGTGCAGTTCCTCAAACAAGCACATCAGGCCAGCAGCATTTTCAGGTCATCCCTGTACTCACAGGACAGTGCCCAAGCATGTGACTTGAGGGCCACCCCTCTCCACAAAGAGGTGATAGCCAACTCGGCATATCCCCCACAGCCTGTATCTTCCTTCTCCTGGCTGGCTCACCAGACATTGGTTCACAAACCAGTCCCTATACCCAGACTGCAAGAAGGGACGGAAAACAGAGGCAGGCCAGTCCAGATGGGTAGAGAGCAGGGTTAATAAGCAGGGGATCTTATTTATGAGGCTTGTCCTGAGCAGCCATAAGACAAATACATCTCCATACCTGCACATCATAGTCTTCAGAGTTTAGAGAGAGGCCTCAACAGGATTCAGTCATGTCTGCATCTATATGTCTCAACACCTCACTCTCTCAAGATCTTGTCCTAGAAATGGCTCCAGCTGTGGGAATGATGGGGGGAGTGTACATTCCAAGGACAGGGGAAGGGGTAAATACTGCACCTCCAGTTGCCCAGGGACAGTGTGAGGGTCAACTGGCAGTCACATCCTCTCAGTGACCTCTTCCTATACCCTCCAGAGCTCAAGAGAGACATGTCTTTCTCACATCTTAAATATTAAGAAACTGAAGCAGAAGAAAGCTCTCATTAGACATCTCAATGTCTCCAAAGACACTAGGATCTACTATAATAGTTGCTACCAGTATAAGTTAAGAGCTGGCAAATTATAGCCAAATTTAGCTGCATGCCTGGTTTTGTAAAGAAAGTTTTATTGGCACATAGCCAGGGGAGATATCATTTGAGGGTACAAACTTGCAACTTGTAGATAAATAAGTTCTGAAGATCTAATGCACAGGATAGTGATTCTGGCCAACAATACTATATTATAAACTTCAAAGTTGCTAAGAGACTAGATCTTAATTGTTCTCACTACAAAAAAGAAATGATAATTATAGGTGTGATAGGGGTTAGCTAATACTGTGGTGGTAATAAAACCACAATATATATCACATCAGCACATTGCATACCTTAAACTGATATGATGTCATATGTCAATTTTATCTCAATAAAAAAGAAATATATAGGGGCACCTGGGTGGCTCAGATGGCTAAGCACCTGCCTATAGCTCAGGTCATGATCCCAGGGTCCTGAAACGGAGCCTTGTGTCAGGCTCCTTGCTCAGCAGGGAGTCTGCTTCTCCTTCTCCCTCTGCGCACCACCCCCCTTCCTACTCTCACTCTCACTCTTGCTCTCTCTCTCTCAAATAAATCAATAAAATATTTAAAATTCATATAAATATAAACAAATAAATAAACAGAAAAGTCCTTCTTTTCTTTCCCAAGAGATAACTGCTATTAACAGTTTCTCATACAGCCTTCAAATTATTTTCTACACATAGATATCCTTTACATATATACATACTCAAGTGCAAATAATATCATGCCTGCTGACATAAACCTGCATTTTTCACAGAATATGTTCTGGATATTTTCTCTTTTTTTAAGGATTTATTATTTATTCATGAGAGACACAGAATGAGAGAGAGATGCAGAGACACAGACATCCCAGATGCGGGACTCCATCCCAGATCCTGGGATCACGACCTGAGCCAAAGGCAGGCACACAACCACTGAGCCACCCAGGCATCCTTGGATATTTTTCTATGTCAGCTCATGTGGGGTAATCTCATTGTTCTTAATCATTGCAAAGTATTCCATATTAAGGAGGTACCATAATTTATTGCTGGACTTTCCATGGCTGTCAGTATTTTACTCTCTAAATGAATGCTGCAATGAACATGCTTATATAGATAAATTTTTGATACTTAGGATAGATTGGTTTTCTTCAGTCTAGCTAATTTAAAACTTGATATAATGCAGGCACTGTGTTAGGTTTATCCAGTGGTGAATAAACCATGGTCCCTGACATCAAAGAGCTCACAGTATCATCCAATGATGACTTTGATGAATTTAATGAGCACCCACTATGGGCCATTCACAATATGATGATATTTATGTGCATTTGCTTATCCAATCCTCACAACAGAAGCACCTTATGAGGCAGATAGTATTATCAGCTCCACTTTACAAATGAAACTGAAGCTCAGAGAGGTTAAGTATCTTACCTGAGGCTACACAGCTAGCAAAGATTGTGCTGGAATTCAAACTCAAACTCTTAAGTACCCTGCCTACACTCAGGAGACAGGATTAAAATTAGTGCAAGTGGGAGCTCAGAGGAAGGAAAGAAGGACTCGATTAAGGAGATCAGAGAAGGCTCCATGAACAAGTGACAACTGAGTGGCATTGAAAAGAACATGTTTTTTCCAGTTGAAAAGGAGAGAGAAGGAATTCCAAGCAAATAGTGAGCAGCATGCACAAAGCCATGTGACTGTGAAGGCATGGAATTTCTGGGAACCAAAGTGCATAATTCAGCATGATTTGGGGGCAGAGTGAGGGAAATGAGACTGAAGAGAAGAATAACGGGATCATAGATAGCCCCTCATTTTGGCTAAGGACTTAACTTTATCCTAAAAGTTATGAGGAACCATCGAAGGGTTGGAAAGCAAGAAAGTCAAGATCAAAATTGCATCTCTGAAAGAATATGCTGGCTGTAGTGTGGAAGATGGCATTCAGGGCCAGGGGGCAGTGGAGGGGGAGGCTTAGGACAGGGACAAGACAGATTAGGAGGCAATCATCCAAGCCACACTGGGAGAGCTTTTCTTCTTGGGGCAGCTTTTGCCATGTAATAAAAGACAGCAGGATGGTATCAAGGGCAGGATACGCCAATTCAGTGAGAGCAGGAGTTCAGTGGCTCCTGAAAATGCCAAAGGCAGACTCAGTTCCTGCTTCTCCCCAGGATGTAAAAGGTGATGGCTGACTGCCCAGTGAGGGAACTTGACGCAATCCTGGACCATTTCACTCCACATCCAGAACTCTTCCGGCAGCTGGGAGATGTCCTCGGGTTGTGCCATCCTGGCGAGAAGAGGACATCATGAGCAGTGGCCTGTCCACTTCTAACACCCCCTCAACTGGCACCAAGAAGCTGTGGGCCTGCAGAGAGCCAAGCCGCGTGGCTGCTACATCATGAATCATCCCAGCTGGTTCCGGCTATTTTCCCTGGGAGGCAGAGGAGCAAGCGGAAGTGTGTCCTGGCGAAGCCAGGCAGGAGATCAATGGCCAGCCTGCCAAGCATGGCCATGTCCAACAGGCAGGATGGATTCCTACAGCTACTTCACTGACCTTGTGGGAAGGCAGAGAGTGCCTGGCTGGTCTTGGTCACAACATGGAGTAGCCAACAGGTCTAGCGCTGAGACCTGATGCCAGAGGACACTGACCAAGGCAAAAGCACAAAGCACAAGGAAGTGGCATTAGGCATTGGTAAAACATCTATTTACTGAGCCTAGACTCCAGTCTAGGAATCTAGGAACTATGCTAAGCAATTTACCTCATCAGCATGTCTGCTAAAATACTTTATAGTCATTATTTTACCGAATCCACTACAACAGAGGTCACCCAAATCCAGCTTGTGGCTTGTCTTCTATATAGCCCATGAACTAAGAATAATTTTTACATTTTTAAAGGTTTTAGGAAAAAGGAAAAATATGTGACAGAAATCATCTGTGTTCCACAAAACCTAAAATATTTACCATATTACCCTTTACCAAAAATGTATGCCAGCTCCTACACTAGAATATAAACTCAAAGAAGGCAAGCAGTGAGTGTGTGTGTGTGTGTATTCTACTTCTATATTCTTCGATGCCTAGCACAATTTTTAACACTTAGTAAATGCTCGATAAATACTTGTCAAGTGAATGAATGAATGCACAAGTGAATGAAGACATGAATCAATGAATTCTGATTTACCACTCAAAGAGATAGATATTATCATTAGCCCCATTTTACTGATCAGTAAACTGAGGCTTGCAGCAGTGAAACAATTTGCTCAAGTCACAAAGCTAAAAAGCACCGAGGCTATGATTCAAAATAAGGCAGTTTATAATTCAAGGCTTGAGTTTTTATTTGTAGCGAAAGGGCTCAGGATCCAGACCAAGCTGGGACTGTGTCTTATGGTGCTATGGTTCTCAAACTTCCCTATACATCAAAACCATCTGGAACACTTGTTAAAATTTGTATTTCCAAACCCTAATCTCTTGGTATTCTGATTCAGCAAATCAAGATAGGACCTAAGAGTTTGTGTAGGGAAGGAAGAGGAAAAATACTGTGGCTTACCAGGGACAAGTAACCGTAGGAGAAAGAATAGTAGGGAATATAAGTTTGTGATGTGCAGTACATTATGTAAGTCTCTCTATAACTTCTTCAGTAAATAATTGGTGTTTCATAAGCTCATAGGGGGTTAAACTCTCAGGAATGGGACAAAGGGCAATATATGGCCTGAGAGAAGATAATCTGGATTGGTTATAAAAATAACTACTGTAAGGAGGAGATTTGACAATACTTTGAAAAAAAAATAGATTGAAAGCCAAGGAGTCAGAGAAGGGAGAACTGATTCCTAGTAGCAACATAATCATGTTAATGTCTGGAAATCGAGACTGCATCAGGCCAAGAATCAGACTCACCTACATCAGGAGTTGTGCAATTTGGATCTAGATCCGCTGGGGTGCAGAACTTTGTCTTACTGAGGACCTTAGGAGGAAAAAACAATCCTGAGCTATATCCCTACTTAAAAGCAAGTTGACTGAGCTTATTGGTTTTTCTCTTTTTGGGTCCCTTGATTTTTAAATCACAGATAGATTTTTCGTTTAACCATTCAGTCAACATAGTCATACTGGGTAAGCATCTCTTCTTTTTATGGTGAGGAAAAATGGTGAGGGAAGGAAAGGGAATCTGGAGAAGGATGAGAGCAGATTGGGGGTAGAGAACAGAGAAGCCAACAGAGGGAAAAAATAAGTCAGCCTGCCTCATGTAGAGCGACACAGAGAGAGAGCTGAGAGGGAAGGAGAAACCAGCAGAATAAGGAAAGCACAGGGGCTTTCAGACCAGAGAGACCTGGCTTCTGTCACTGGCCAGCTCTGCATCCTTGAGTAAGGTTCTTGTTTGAGTTAAGGCTTGATGAGAGAAGTAGAACCAATAGAAGATCTATGGAAACTGGTGTAGATGTGGATGTAGAAGGTAGATGTGAATATGGATATTCCATAGAGTTAGGTCGTGAGGGCAGAGGTGGGGGTGGGGAGGAGATCAATGTTAAACATTTAATTTGCATCTTATTGGGGATGCAATAAGTGTTTCTTCATCCATAAAAATTAATACCTATGAAATAATATAACCATAACTATATATAAACTATTCAATGCAGTGGTAAAACTGTGTGCAGGGTGTAATGTGAACAGCGAAGACAGTCCCTAACTCATGCTTTGGACCATGAGAATAGCGAAGGCTTCTAGAGGGAGGCGGAGAGAAAATGGAGGTAAGCTTATTCTTAAAGGAGGAATAATCATGAATTACGCTGTAATTCAAAGCATAGACATTGTTGATAAGGAGTTGGATTTCAGATTTATCTGGGAAGAAAGCATGCTTTTCATCACATTGACATGAGACAAACAGGAAGTCAAGTGTCAAAGCTTTTTTTTTTTTTTTTAAAGTGAAAGTATGTTGAATTTGAGATTAGAGCAATATCCAATTAGAAAAATTTAGCATTTGAAATGAGAACTCAAGTGCAGGTTGACTTGGGAGGGCACAAAGAATCTCCTGATTTTCTATCTTTCTGACTATCCTTTTTCAATCCATTCTTATTCTCTTCCCACCTGTAAAATAGGTTCTTCCCTTCCTTTTTTCTTACATAAAAAAGTGGGGGTGGTTGTTGAAATAAAAAACAGACTGGAAGCTACAAGCACCAATATCAGGTCCTATTGCCCCTCACCCTGGTAGCCTCACCATGGAGGTGAACACGCACACTTGCAAATGAGGAGCTAGGGAGGGAAGTGGTTGCAGGCTGTGTACTGCATCACATCGAGGGGAGTCAGGATATAAACAGCAATGTGGGTAAGCTTCTTCACTCCTGCCCACCACATCTCCCACAAGAATCTCTTTGGTAGCCCACCCTACCCAGAAGTATGGAGGAATGAGGATTCTGAAAAATGTGGTTCAGCCTAGCTAATCCACACATTACAAAGCCACTACAGCCCTTTAATAAGTAAGTGTCTTTTGTTTTGGGAGTTCAGATGAGAGGAGAGGAGTTGATCTGTGGTTGCTTTCATTATGTAATGGAAGAAAAGTAGCACATACTGTTAAAGGATACTGTTTCAAAAAGAGGCTATATATATATATATATTTTTTTTTTTTATTTAACTCATTCGTTAATGAGTAAACTAAAAATATGCTACAATCAGTTCAAAGGAGAAGGCAAAGAACAGACACACATAGGTAATCAGGATTCCGGAAATTAATTTGCTTACTGGATGTAAAACTGGTAGGCACAGTAGGATAGCCACTTGCATTCATCTAGACACGATTCGTTTGCATTTCTGTGAACAAGAATCATTTGCATCATTATCAGTTTTCTGCAACTTACACAGTTGCAAAATAGCTCAATGACCATGAAAAGTAGAAATAAACTACTAGTGTACTAGATAGGATACTCAGTCATCTTTTTTGCTTGCTCAACCCAAGTCTTTCACAATTTCCCTGTTACTAATAATGGCCAACATTTGTTAAATGCTTATTAACTGTTCCAAGCAAATGTGGACATTAACTCATATAAATCTACCAACATGCCATGACATTGTACAGTCCACAATTTACAAACGGGAAAACTGAGGTACAAAGAGGTGGAGTAACTCACCCAAGGTCACACAGCTCTTCAGCATCCCAGCGGGGAGGAAGGGGGAAGGGGAGGAAAAATAGACTATAGATGTGGAGAGACAAGTTCCCTATTGGGAAGAAAACTTGGTGAGCAAAACCACAGGTATCCAGTGGGGAACCTGTCTATGGAGTGGTGTATATTGTGAAATGCCTTCGCCAAATCCATGAAATCTCAGAAATAATGGCATAGCTGTTAATGATTGAGCAGTTGAGTCTCTTTGAGGGCCTGGAGAGAGAATAGACACCCCTGGGGAGGCTCCAGCGAACCTGGGTCCACTGCTTTCTAGAACTGGGGAGAAGACTTATGAGAGTCAATATATAAAGTGGCTGGCCCAGAGCAAACATTAAGAGAGGGAACCGGGGGACAGGAAGACAAAAACAAAACAGAAAGAAGAAAAGGAGATATAGGAACAAGAAGAGCGCTCAGGAAGTTATTTGCACAGGAATAAAGAGCAAAGCAAAACTCCCAAATGACCCTGTCCTAGAGACTCCTTCTGAACAGGAACCAGCCTATCTTGTGCTATCCTGAATTTCATCCCAAGACCCAGCACCAGGCCTAACCCAGAATGTATGCTCAATATTTACTTGAATTTTCAAAAAATGCATGGCTACCCTACGACCTACAATTGAACTACTAGGTATTTACCAAAGGATACAAACATAGTGATCCAAAGGAACACACCAGTACCCCAGTGTTTATAGCAGCGATGTCTACAATAGTCAAACTAAGGAAACAGCCCAGATGTCCATCAACAGAAGATGTGGTAAATCATATATATATATAATTGTGGTAATTATATATATAATTATATATATATGTATTTGTACATCTATGCATATGTATGTATTTGTACAAAATATGTATTACATATAATATATATATATGTGGTGGAATATTACTCAGTCATCAGAAAATGAAATCTTACCATTTGCAACAACATGGATGGAACTAAAGGGTATTACGCTAAGTGAAATAAGTCAATCAGAGAAAGATAATTATCATATGATTTCACTCATATGTGAAATTTAAGAAGCAAAAGAGATGAAAATAAGGAAGAGAGGGAAAAGTAAAATAAGATGAAATCAGAGAGAGAGAGAAACCATATGATACTCCATAGGAAACAAACTGAGGGTTGATGGAGGGGAGGTGGGTGGGAGGATGGGGTAACTGAGTGATGGGCATTAAGGAAGGCTCGTGATGGAATGAGCACTGGGTGTTATATCCAACTGATAAATCATTGAACACTACCTCTGAAACTAATAATTATTATTATGAAATGAAATGCATGGCTACTGTTAAAAAATAAAATCCAACTGAATGAACATGAAGATTGGCTTTATTGAACAATTTGTGAATCAGGCAGAACCCATCTAGAGATAGAAAGGAGCTCCAAGGAACTATAAAAAATGGAAGTTTTTACAGTCCAAAGGATGAAGGGCAAAGAGTAGATCATTTCAGGCAAAGTCAACCTTTCTTTGGGAGAACATCTATCAGGACAATTACTGTGCTGACCAGGTAATTCCATGGTAGAGGCTACATTCCTGGGAAGGCTGAAATTGCAGTTAGGTTAGATATTATGTCTTGGTTGCTGATGTGGACCATAGCACAAATAACTTCATATGGAGCCTATTTTTTTTAACACTACCCATTTACAAGAACACATTAGAAATGCCATCTATTATGGACCTGGAGGGACTAGAATAAAGGAGAATTAACTAATTAGTAATAAAACAAAAGGGGGCTTTGTTCCAAATAAACTATGATAATCTTCTAGGAAAGAAGGAGGATGAATCCTCACCTCCTGGGATCCTGAAAGAACAAAGAAGGGGAGGAAGGAAGGAAGGAAGGAAGGAAGGAAGGAAGGAAGGAAGGAAGGAAGGAAGGAAGGAAGGAAGGAAGAGAAAGAAAGAGGGGCTGTTTGGTTGGTGAATAAATGATAAATTTCACCAAAAATGATGGTAGGCTGCAGGGAGGAAGTTGGTTGGGAAAACTTCTCTAAGCTTGAAGTAGGATTAAGAATTGGCCAAGGATGGGGGTTCCTGGTTGGTAGTCAATAAAGCATGTGACTCTTGATCTCAGGGTTGTAGGTCTGAGCCCCACATTGCATATACAGATTACTTAAAAATAAAATCTTTTAAAAAATTGACCAAGGATAAAGACAAGCTGACATCAGTAGCTGCCTCAGAGGAAAGCAACTAAGTGTCTGAGGGACAGAAGAGAAGGGAGGTTTCTCACTGAAAACATTTTCATTGAATAGCAACAGAGGGCAGCCCTGGTGGCTCAGCAGTTTAGCGCAGCCTTCAGCCCAGGGTGTGATCCTAGAGACCTGGGATTGAGTCCCATGTTGGGCTCACTGCATGGAACCTGCTTCTCCCCCTGCCTGTGTCTCTGCCTCTCTCTCTCTCTCTCTGTGTGTCTCTCATAAATAAATAAAATCTTAAAAAAAAATAGGCGACAGAAATGTTGCTTATTCAAATATTAAAATGCGCATTTTTCTTTAAAGTTGACCAGGTTAATAATTGTTAGGCAAGAGGATTTCCAAGCATAAATTCCCTCTTTTGCAAACATTGTGGAGTTCTATGTCTTTTCCTTGTGAAGAACTAAAAGGCCAGTGTTTGCATCCTTCTCAGACCCAGAAGTAGTAGTTAGGTGAGGGTTCAATCCTCTCCCAGCCACCTACTTACATGAAAACATTCCAAAAAGAAAACAAGAAAGAAAGAAAACGTTCCAGTTGAACACTGCACAGCCCTAAAGGCTGCCAAGCCCATTGGCTATAATATGAAGGGTTGCTCAGTGCCCAACCCTGCACAATATTATACAGTGACACTCTTCTCCCACAGCCTAGGCATAAAAGTTTCACCAAATTCAAAATCCAAAAAAAACCTCCTGTCTTTCATCTTAGAGGGAGTTTATGAATGTTGTTTGCTCTTTGGTTTTCAAAAGTTCAGAGGAAACAAGCAAGGTCTCCTCCTGATGAGCTCACCTTCCCTCTGGCCCAGTACTTGAGTTCCTCGCCCTTGCTAATGATCTCTCACCACAAGTGAATTGACTCTGCCCACAACAGCTAACGATGATCCAATGGTTTTGTTTGCCTGCTGCGGGGAATTCAATTTGAGGAGTGTATTCAGACTAAAGGAGCTTGCAACATCCTGACCGCTCAGGATGTGAGGTTACTATTAGAGGGTCAGACAACAGCTGCTTCTCCGGAGGCAAATGGGCAGACAGTACATCGTCCTCCTGCTCTGCCTTCTGTCTTCAGATAAAAGCCTCACAGACCAGGTCCAACAGGACCCCAAATGTGTCCCCAAGAAAACACCTCTTCCTTATAAATACCTGTCCTAGACCTTGGTGTCACAGTGTCTGCAACTCTACCCTTAGACATCATTGTCTACTGGTGGCCATCAACCACAGAGTAAAGCCCAAACTTTGGCCAAAGGCTCACAGGGATCCAGCCCTGCTCTCCTCTGTCAATTCCTCCAACAGTAAGTCAGTTTTAGGTCCAAATGCTCTCTTGCCATCTGCCCTTTGCTCATGCTGGTCTCTCTGCCAAGAATGTCCTTTCATAATATTACTCAGCCATCGAAAAGAAAGAAATCTTGCCGTTTGCAACGATGTGGATGGAACTAAAGAGTATTGTGCTAAGCAAAATAAGTCAATCAGAGAAAGACGATTATCATGATTTCACTCATATGTGGAATTTAAGAAACAAAACAGAGGAGCATAAGGGAAGGGAGGGAAAATAAAATAAGACGAAATCAGAAAGGAAGAAAAACTATAAGAGACTCTTAATCACAGGAAACAAACAGAGTTGCTGGAGGGGAGGGGGTGAAGGGATGGGATAACTGGGTGATGGAGGGCATGTGATGTAATGAGCACTGGATGTTATATAAGACTTATGAATCACTGAACTCTACCTCTGAAACTAATAATATACTATATGTTAATCAATTGAATTTAAATTTAAAAACTAATTAATTAAAAAAACGAATGTCCTCCATGACAGTAGACTGTTAAATAAACTTGGCACACTCTTCTTTTTTTTAACGATTGATTGATTGATTTGAGAGAGAGAGAGAGAGAAAGAGCATGAGCAGGGCGACGGGGAGAGGGAGAGAATCTCAAGGAGACTCCACACTGAGCATGGAGCCCAATGCGGGGCTTGATCCCAAGACCCTGATATCATGACCTGAGCCAAAATCAAGAGTTGGACGCTTAACTGACAAGCCACCCAAGTGCCCCTATAGTACACTCCTACAACAGAATATCATGAAGGCATTAGACACAGTAATAGAGGGCAGCCCAGGTGGTTCAGCTGTTTAGCGCTCCCCTTCAGCCCAGGGTGTGGTCCTGGAGACCCGGGATCGAGTCCCACATCAGGCTTCCTGCATGGAGCCTGCTTCTCCCTCTGCCTCTCTCTCGCTCTCTCTGAATGAATAAATAAATAAATCTTTAAAAAAGATTTTATTTATTTATTCATGAGATTCATGAGAGACACAGAGAGAGGCAGAGACACAGGCAGAGGGAGAAGCAGGCTCCATGCAGGAAGCCTGATGTGGGACTCGATCCCGGGTCTCCAGGACCACACCCCGGGCTGCAGGCGGCGCTAAACCGCTGCGCCACCGGGGCTGCCTTAAAATCTTTAAAAAAGAAAAGAAACAGTAATAGAAAAGAGTATCAGGTGTTATAGGAAAATGTTACAAAATATTGAGAAAACCTAGTTATAAAATCATAATAGCAGCTAATATTTCCTATCCCTCATTCTACAGGTAATGAAACTGAGGCTCATAGACATGACATAATGTGTCTGCGATTCTAAACCTAGGTGTAGCAGAGCTGGGATTTGAACCCAGGTCACCTTTCCTTTCTTCTCTCTATTTTTATTGAGATATAATTGACATTGTTTAAAGTTAAGGTATATAGCATGTTTATTTAATACTTGATATATTGCAATATGATTACCACTAACTAATACTTCTATCACATCACACAATTATCATTTCATTTTTGTGGTAGAAATAATTAAGATCTTAGCAACTTTGAAGGATATAACATAGTTATTGTCTATAATCACTAGATCTTCAGCACTTATTTATTTACCAAGTTGCAAATTTGTACCTTTAAATGAGATATCCCCACTTCCCCACCCCCAGCCCTCATTAATTATCATTCTACTCTCTGATTTTCCACATCCAGCTTTTTTAAATAAACATTTTTCCAGAGATGACATCAAATAGCCAAGAGGCACATGAAAAGATACTCAGTATCACTAATCACCAGGGAAGTGCAAATCAAACCCACAATGAGATATCTCCTCTTCAGCTAAAATGGCTACCATCAGAAAGATAGAGCTAACAAGTGTTGGCAAGGATATGGAGAAAGGGGAGCTCTGTGCCCTGCTGGTAGGAATGTAAATTGGGGTAGCCACTCTGGAAAACAGTATGGAGATTCCCCAAAAAATTTTTAAATAGAACTACCATATGATCCAGCAGTGCCTGCTGGAACTATATCAAACAGAAGTTTGCAGTGTGATTCTGCTGCTGTAAAACACCAAACACAAAAAGGGTGGCTGGGTGCCTCAGTCAGTTGAATGTCTGAGCTCTTGGTCATGATCTCAGGATTGGGCCCCACATCAGGCTCTGCACTTGGTTCAGGATCTGCTTGAGATTATTTCCCTCTCCTTCTATCTCTCCTCTCTCTCTCCCACTCTCTCTCCCTCTCCCTCTCTCTCTCTCCCTAAAATAAAAACAATTTTTTAAATTATTACATATAGAAAGAGGGAGAGAGTTTTAAAGCATCACCCTGTTATATGACAAAATGTTCATAGTGGTTATTTCTTGAGGAGACTGATAATGTTACAGGTGCATGCACCAGGAAGAAGCCTCTGAGATGGAGTTTAGCATGAAGGATGTTTATTGAGGAGGGCTCTTGGAACCAGCTGTATAGAAGGGAGAAACGAGAAACAAGAAGTAGGTGGAAGGACAGCTTGACCTTTGATGCAGAGAACTCTAGATCTAGAATAGGCCTTCATAGTGTCCCTAGTCAGGCTGAGATAGCCAGACCTTTATGCCTCCTGCATCCATCGGTCACTGGATGGGGCCACCTTCTGTGGCTGAGGCAATCCCTGAGGGACCAACAGCATGCCCAGCACCTGGGCAACAAGTGTCCCCAGAGGGGAATCTGTGAGGTGCAGCACATGCCCTCACAGCTGATTTTAACTCTCTTCCTTTTGTCTATATGTCCTATGGTTGATGTATATAACTGTGCAGCAAGGGAAATAAGCTACCAGAGAAAAAGAAGTCATCAGTCCTCGATTGCATTAGCATCAAAGGAAAGCCTGGCTCTGGCTTTTGAACAAGGCCAAAGTGGAGGATCATGCCCATGTCAGGCAGTAAATAACTCATGCCTTCTAGGACTGCTTGTGTGTAAATATTAGTTCAAATTACTGAATGTGAATTAACTGGTAGGGCTTCAAACACAGAGAATTGCAGAAATTGACAAGGTACATCAGGACTTTGGCCAAGGGCGCAGTTGACCAGATTATCTAGACTTAGGGAAGTATGTGGCAGCTGCCTCCTCCTCTCCAAGATGCAGGGATGGTAGATTATTCCATGGAGGCTCCCAATGAACCACATCTTTTAGTTTGTTCCCTTGGCTTTGGGCTTGATCAGAGAGCTTACATTGGCCAATGGGACCATAGCAACTGCAATGCAAGGAGAGCCCTATTAAGCTTCTGCACACTGGGACTTACCTTCTTTTCTATTTTTTTTTAAAGATTTTATTTATTTATTTGAAAGAGAGAGAGCACGAGCAAGATGTGTGGAGGGGCAGAGGGAGAAGGAGAAGCAAACTCCCTGCTGAGCAGGGAACCTGACATGGCTTGACCCCAGGACACTGGGATCATGACTTGAGCTAAAAGCAGATACTTAACCAGCTGAGCCACCCAGGCACCACTGGGGCTTATCTTCTTAGAATACTTTCTCTTGGAACCCAGCCACCATGCTATAACAAAGTCCAGGCTATCATTCACATGGAGAGACCCTAAAAGATGAGAAAACATGTGGCGAAAGAGGTCATATATAGAAGAGCCCAGTAGAGCTCCTGATTGAACACATCATGAATGGCCCCACTCAAAACCATGTAGAGCAGAATTACCCAGTCAATCCATAGAATCCTGAGAACTAAGAAACTGTTATTGTTTGGAGCCACTAAGTTTGGGGGTGGTTTTCTATGGCTGTAAAAACTGAAGCAGCAGGGCTAGACTGGTAAAGGGGTCACTATATAGGTCCAATTACTTCTGTCTGTCTTAGCCTGGTCCTCCCCATGACCCATGTGCCCAATGTCCACCTTCGAACTATTCCAATCTGCCCACCCACCACATAGCCACTGACATAAGAAAGTCCATGAATGAATATCTCAAGACTAGGCTATTTAGAACACTGTCTTTGAACCCTCCTTCTGTGTTCCAGGGAAGAAATTAAGAACATGGGCTCTGGAGTGAGTCTGCCTGGGTTCAGATCCCAGTACCCCTACCTACCAGCTAAGTGACTTCTCAGAGTCTCAGTTTTGTCATATGCAAAATGGGTTAATGTTATATCATGTTGATATAATTCACATCCACCCAGAACCTGAATGTGACCTTGATTGGAAACAAGCTATGTGAAGATGTAATCAAGTGAAGATGAGATCATACTGGATTAGGGTGGGCTCTAAGTCCAGTATGACTGATATCCATATAAGAAGAGGGAAACTTGGACCCAAAGACGTATGGGGGAAATGACCATTAAAAACAGAGGCAGAGATTGGAGTTATGCTATCGTAAGCTCAGGAGTGCCAAGAGTTGCCAGCAATCTCCAGAAGCAAGGAGAGCAAGGAATAATTCTTCCCCAGAGTCTTTTGAGGGGCATGGCCCTGACAGCACCTTGATTTCAGACTTCTGGCCTCCAGGACTGTGAGTGAATAAATTTTGCTTGTTTTAAGCTATCCAGTTTGTGGTCATTTGTTATGGCAGCCCCAGGAAACTAATACAAGTTCCTGCCGTGTGATGATTGAATGAGCTTATACTGGTAACCTTCTCTACCAGAATTCTTGCTATGGAAACTAAGGAACTAAATATATTTGAATAGTGGAACTACCTAGAACCCAGTAAGATGCAATGGTAATCATTATCAATGTAGACCAACTCTCCTTCCAGTCTTGTCATGAACAGTTTCTGAGCTTTGGGCTCCATGTCCTAAATCAGTAATCTTAACTTTAGGGTATTTAAAATCACCTGGAGGAGTCACTAAAGATATAGATAACTGGATCCCACAATTCTAGATTCTGATTTAGTACTTTGAGGTTGGACCCCAAAATGGTCATTTTGGAAAAGTATGCCAGGTGCTTTTTCTACAGGTGCTACAGAAGAAGATGGTCCATAGACCATACTTTGAAAAATGCTGCCTTAGGGTTCATGGTATGCACTCAATCTCTGGGTACACCTGTTGGCACATTCTAAGGGATTCCAATGTGGACTTGGCTCCTCTGGCTCCAATCTATCAAAGTAGCATGTCCTACCTGAGCACTAGCTAGATGCCAGGGGTTTGGCCAACTCTTCATTCCCTACCACCACCATCCACACCATATCTTAGACATCAAAATTGCTTAACACTCAGGCAAAAGGTTTGAGGCTGCTAAATAATAATTATGATGATATTTACTATTTATTGAGCATCTACTGTATCCCAGACTTTCCCACATATTATCTCTAATTCTCACAATAACTTTGAAAGTTAAATTTAGCCATTATTGTGCATTTGGGAAGACTAAAGTTCAAAGAGGCAACAAAATTTACTCAGGGTCAACCAGCCAGTAACCTAAAGATCTGGAAATTACTCTACATCTGACCCAAACTTCACGTCCTTTCCTAGATGATTCCTGCTTACTCAGGTCCTTCTCTCTCTTGCAGTCACTCTGCTTCTAAAACAGAGACTACCAGGCTGTATTAGTCAGGGTAATCAACACTAGCTGCTCTAACAAGCCCAGTAACTTAACAAACAAAGGATTCAAATCTTACACACATTACAGTGTGGTGAGGGTCGGCAACTTCTGCTGGGAAACTCTTTTTCATGGGTCCTAACTCATTTCATCTTGTGGTACCATAATCTTGAAAATGTGCACATGTGTGCACACACACAAACTCCCTTCATCTGCCTCCGTTTCTTCATCCTTCAGGTCTTTTTGCTAATATCACCTCCCCAGTGAATTCCTCCCAGACTCCCAGCTATATATTCCCACATCTCCCTAATCTTCTCATGTTATAAGACACTGTTGACTACCTAACCAGAATCCAAAATTCTCCCTATCATTTCTTCCTAACAAAACCTGATCATATCATGCTTTCACACCTTCCACATGTTATAGGGCAATGGTAACACATCCCCAGCTCTAGCCTAGTTATGGTTTTAACCATAACGCACGCCCCTGGCAACTGTTATTGGTTCAGGAAAGAACACACAATCTAAATTGGTCAGTCATATTGAAGAGAAAGAATACAGTGTAGGTATAGTAGGGAGATTTTAGCATGTCTCCTAATAGAAGTGGATGATGAAGCATGGAGCCCCAGTTGCCCCTGGAGTCCATCTTGTACCTACAGGTAGAACCATGATGAGGCCAGCTCAGGAAGGCAAAGCAAAAAGAAGGAAAGTATCTGGGTTCTCTTGACATCATTGAGCTGCTGATCATTTATTGCTTAGAGTCTACCCTCTGTAGATTTCCAGCTCTGTGTATAAATTGCTTATTCCTAAGCAAGGCTTAATCAAGACTTTCTGCCATCATAGCTTTAAAAAGTCTAACAAATACATCTATCATAATTTTCAGCATACTATTATTTTTGCTTGTTTAATTGTATGCTGGCTTCAGATTTTCCCCACCAGACTATATTCTTTATACTGATATAAACCATTTTATTTACTCTAGATTTCCCAGGTCCTAGGAATGTGAATAGCTCCTAGTAGATACTCAACAAATATCTGTGAATAAATGGATAACATCCTCCAGTTTTAAGAGTGAAAAAAAGGGAATGGGCTTCCAACCAGCTTGGGACATAACCCTCCTCCAATCCCAACTATGCTTCAGCCTCTATTGAATAATGTTACTAATGTAACTTTTAGCTGCTACAAAATGTAATTGTGTTTCACTTAATCCATGATACTTTTTCTAAATCAGTGATTTTTAAATATTATTCAAAATCTAGAAACATATATTTAAGTGTGTCATGCAAGGAAAGGCATTAGTCATCTGTGTGGCAGTCAACAAGTTAAAATTTACTATTATTCCAGCTATGCCTCAATACACCTCTACACAAACCTTTCCTATGACCAGTCTTGAGCATTCAGACTTCATACCAAGAATAATAACCCTATGATCCCAGAAGGGGACATCCACAATTGGAATACAGTCTTCCCTACTGCTTTAGTTATACATTGTTGTGTAACAAATTACCCCAAAACCTAGCAGCTTTAAACAGCAAACATTCATTATTTCACAGTTTCTGAGGGTCAGGAATGTGGAGAGGCTTACTCTTGGTTCTGGCTCAACGTCTCTCATGAGATTACAGTCAAGCCATTGGTTGCAGCTGCTTCTAAAAGGCTGAAGGATTCATTTCCAAGTTTAATTACATGGCTGTTGGCCACAGAGCTGCTCACAACCTGGCTTTCTCCAGAGTGATCTGGGAGAGAGAAAGCACATGAATCCAAAACAGAAGCTGTAGTCTTTTTATAACCTAATCTTGGAAGTGTCACACTATCACTTCTGCCGTAGTCTATTCATTAGAAGTTAGACATTAAAACCAGCTCATACTCCAAGGGAGGGGCTTAAGCTCTAAGTTTTGAAGGAAGAGTATCAACGAATTTGTGGACATATTTTCAAAATCACAGTAACACTGAATCTTTTCTCTTCCCACATAATACTTGTCTTCTGAGATTATGAGCATTATGAGTCCTACATCTTCGTCATCATCACCATCATCATTATTAACACAAGAGAATGATGATATTTTAATTGCTACCATTTTCTGAGCCATGTGTCAGGCAGCATGAGCCACATGCCAGGCAAACACTTTATATGCATTTAATCCTCACAACAACACAATTAGATACGTACTATTATTATGCCCACTATAGTTGAGTAAATGAAGCTTTAGGGCAGTTAAGTGATTTACTCAATGCAAAATAGCGAATAAGTGGATAAACCAGGATTTGGACTCAGATCCATCTAACCTTAGAGTCCATGCTGTTAACCAGCACTCTTCACTGCCTCCCATTGGCCAGTAAAGGAAACCCCACCTATCCCAATAACCAAGTCAGGTTCCCACAAAACCAACTGTCCCTATGGGGAATATTTTTTTTTAGTTCAAACAAACAAATCTTTTAAATCAGAGTTACATTAGGTCCAAATCAGGATGGAAGGGTAGGAAGTTGCAATATACAGAGCATACTCAAGCACAGATCCAAATTGAATAAGAGGAATCCAAGCACATCCCAAATGAATGCAAATCTATGCAGATGAATGCAAATGAATGTAAGTGGCTATGCCTGTCTATGTAAATGACCATGTCCTGAAAAGCAAAGGGGTGGGGGAGTTAACTTTCCAGAAGGCAATACCCCCTGGTCTCATCCTCTCTTGGTATAGGGGTCACTACTGTGCAAAAGGAAAAGCCTTCCAGATTCAAGACTGTAAGGAATGTTATCCTAGGGATGACATCCAGAGCTTTGCAGGAGTTCAGATACCTGAGAGGAGGAAGGATGGGTTTATCCAGCTCCCATCCAGCTGACAGATTCAATAAATTAGTAAAAATCAGTAAGGAAAAATCCTGTTTGCAAACAAGTGTTCATTTACGTGTCCCAAAGGTAAATTAGCAGAGCTGAATTGGAAATCTATCCTTCCACTGCAATCATTTGCAAACTTTGGTGTGCATTAGAATCACCAAGGGTCCTTAAAGTGCACATCACTGTGCCAATCCTCAGACCTCTTGAGTCAGTGCTTGGGGGTGGGCGTCAGGCACACTGGAAACCTGCACTTTTGAGACACATCCCTGATGGTTCTGAATCAGGAAGTGCAAGAATCACCTTTTTAGAAAACCGGCATTTAAAAAACAAGTGTTGGGACGCCTGGGTGGCTCAGTGGTTGAGCATCTGCTTTCGGCTCAGGTCGTGATCCCAGGGTTCTGGGATGAAGTCCCGAGCCTCCTTATCCCTCTGTCTATGTCTCTGCCCCTCTCTCTGTCTCTTTCATGAATAACTATATAAAATCTTAAAACACACACACACACAAGTGTTTGAAAGCAGGCAGAGTTGGATTTGAATCTCAGCCTGACATTTACTAGCTGTGGGACCTTGGCTTGTTGACAAGGTGTCATAGTCCCAGCACCCTCATTTGTAAAATGGGGCTAATTTTATTCTTCCTCTCAAAGGATTGCTGTGAGAACTAAACAAGATAATTCACTTAAAGGGCTTGGCACAATGCCTGACACACTGTTAAAACTCAGGAAATATCCAGTACAATTATGATGATCATTCACTGATGAAAGGTGGGAACCCGAGTTTCCCCCCTGTGTCCAGTCTGGCACATAAAATAGGGACTTGAACTGTTATTAGTTAAATATTATGTGAAAGCTTTTACCTGCCTGGCCACCTCTCACTGACTCCTCCCCCTGGGAGGCAGAGAAGAGGTCTGATTGGTTAGTTCACAAGAGTGTGACTTCCACTGGTCCATTGTTCCCTCCTGGCATCTTTGTGTGCCTCTTCTCCCCTTCCCAGTGCTCTCGCTCTCTCGCGCTCTCTCTCTCTCTCTCTCTCTCTCTCCTTTTCCCCTTCCCCCATCTCTTCAGGATTTCTTCCCCTCCTTCCCCTCCCTCTCTCTCTCCCTTCCTCCTTACTCTCAGCTTTCCACAAAAGAGGGTCTCAGGTTCTAAACCAAAGGACTAGAAGGTTGATTGGGTCCTCAGGTTCAAGTCATGTTCTCGAATTCAGATTAGTCAGCAACAGATACTCTTATCCCTGTCTTGTTACTGTGTCTTTTAATTTATCAGCTAGTCCAAAACCCATAGAGCAAAGGGGCAACCATCTGGCTAAAACCCCACCACCTAGTGTGTGCCTCCTAGGAGCCTGTCCTTAACCCACAGTGGATAAGTTCCCTTGGTATCCATTGTCTAGACTGGCAGTTTCCCACTGAGGCCAGTGATTCCGTCATGATTAACCATGGCAACCATACTTATGCACTAATTTCACGCCTGTCAAGATTTCCTCTCATGGAGCATCCTTTATTTGCTTGAATTATGACTTTTGTTTTTCCATCGATTCTTAATCAAGTAGGTTTGTGTGTGCAAAATCAACAAGCAGAATAGCCATCATAGATGATAAAGGAGCACCCCAGACCTTGCCCATTAACAATTAATAATCAGGTTTGGAAGAAGCTTTCAAAATTGCATAATACATGTTTGTAAACAATACAACTGCCTGACTAGCTCTCCTGAAAACAGCAGCTGCATGCATGAGGTGCAGGCTACATAAGGGGCATTCTGAGTGGCACTTCATATACATTCACTATCACATTTAATCCTGACAGCAACCCCACTTGCAGATGAGAATGCTGAGACTCAGGAAGGATCACTAAAGGCAGTACCCAAAAGTTATTCAGCCAGAAGTTGCATGGCTAGAATCCAAATGTAGGTCTCTTGCCTGAAAAGTCTCTTTCCACCACACGAGGATGCCTCTCTGTAATCCTCTCAACATATACCACTTTTATTTGAGAATATGTCAAGCCAAACCTTAGGGTGAAATGGCCTATTTTAATGTTTAAGCTTTTGAATAATTCCCAGGTTCAAATCTTGGCTCTTCCTCTTGCTGGCTGTGTGATTTTAGGCAAAGCACTTAAACTCTCCAAGTGATCCCCACTGCCTGGTATTCACACCCTTATGTAAACTCCTTCCCTTGAGTGTGCTTGGGACCTGTGACTTTCTTCTAATCAACAGAATAAGACAAAAGTCATGGGATGTCACTTCAGTGACTAGGTTACAAAAGATTATGACTCCTATTATGCTAGCAGACTCTATTACCTTCTCGGTTTGTACATTTTGATAAAGCAACTTACCATGTTGGAGAGGCCCATATGGCAACAGACAAGAGGAAATGAGGCCCTCCCTCCAACAGTTATGAGGGATTAAATCCTAGCAACAACTACCTGACCTTCAAAGCAGACCCTTCCCCATTGGAGCCTGAAAGAGAACTTGAGCCCCATGACATAGCTGAGCTCTGCCTGAATTCCTGACCCACCAAAACTATGCAATAACAAATGTGTGTTCTTCTAAGTCACTTACTTTTGTGGTAGTTTATTAAGCAGCAATAGATAACTACTAATCATTCAATCATTGAGTCATTCAAACATTCCCTGAGCCACTACTATACAGCAGGCACAATGCTAGAGTTGGGGATACATAAAGAGCTAGGGCATGGTCTGTATCCTCAGGTTGCTCAGTCAAATGCAGAATCAGACATGCATATAAATGAGAGCAAGATACACAGCTCTCAAGAAACAGTGTATAATCTGTGCACAAGGATGCAGGATCAATATGTATGGCAATATCCTTTGTCAAAATGTAAATTCTAAGTGTTAAAAATGTGCATTTTTCATAAGATTTAAAAGGTACATTTTAGTTTGAAATAGAAGAGAAAGGATAGGGGAGCCTGGCTGGTTCAGTTAATGGAGCTTCGGAGTGGTGAGTTTGAGCCCCACATTGGGTATAGAGATTACTTTTAAATAAAATATTTTTTAAAAAGAGAGAGAAATGGGATGGCTGAGTGGCTCAGCAGTTAATCATCTTCCTTCGGCTCAGGTCGTGATCCTGGAGTCCCAGGACGGAGTCCCACACCAGGCTCCCTGCATGGAGCCTGCTTCTCCCTCTACCTATGTCTGCCTCACTCTCTGTGTATCTCATGAATAAACAAAAAAATTTTAAATAAATAAATAAGGGAAAGAGAGAGAGAGAAAGGATACACCTAAATGTGTCCATCAACAGGGAAATGACAAAAATAAGGGAAAAAGGAAACCAAAACAGTTATATTTGTAACCCATGAAGTCTATGAAGTGCTTAATAGCCATTAAATATAATAAAGTAAGTCCATATTTATTGACATGGCCTAAATTCCAAGACTTTGGAATTATACCTTACATCGCTGGTTGAAAATATTTTTTAAAATACAATCAAAAGGATTATTCTGTATGATACCATTTGCCTTTAAAAAATAATCCACATAGGGATGCCCAGGTGGCTCAGTGGTTAAGCGCCTGCCTTTGGCCCAGGGAATGATCCTGCAATCCCAGGATCGAGTCCCACATCGGGCTCCCTGCATGGAGCCTTCTTCTCTCTGCTTGTGTCTCTGCCTCTCTCTGTGTGTGTCTATCATGTATAAATAAATAAAATCTTTAAAAAAAATAATCCACATAGACACATGCACACACAAATAGCATTTATCTTCAGTGAGTATATAAACATGTATGTAGATCATATTGTACAACATAGTGGTTCTGGGCAATTCTCTGGACTCAGACTTCAGGACTTGCCTTCCAGTTATGCTGTTTACTGGTTGTGCAACCTTGGGAACATTTTCTTTGAGCTTCAGTTTGCTCATCTATAGAATGGGTTGTTGTGGGGATTAAATGAGCTACTAAAAGACATAGTGCTCAAAGGATGCTTGCTATTATCAACTAATAATAATGGTTATTATTATTATTATTATTATTATTATTATTATTACTAGTATCAGTCTAGAAGGATATACACAAAAAAACATTGATTACCTTGAGAAGGGCACTAGGATGGGAAAGGAGGACAAAGGAGTCTTTAGACCTGTCTATAATCTTCCGTTTTTTACAAGGGCAATGTTTCAGGTATTATGTAACCAACAGTTGATATCAGCAACTAAATGGTCAAATAGGTACAGTGAAGCAGTACAAATGCTCAGGTATTGTGGGGCACAAAGCAGGAAGTAGTCTGTTCCCTCTGAAGGTGGGGATAGTGTCAAGACAGGCTTCATGGAAAACACAATTTACTCCAAAGTCACCCACCCTCCCCTTCCACTGATATTTTCTCCATACACAATTTTTCCTCTATCACTTCTGTCTGAAGAAGCAGGCCGGGAGGCCCTCTGAAGTCTCCTGCAGATTGATGAAGGTCCTCCTGGCTGGGGAAGAGCTCTAGGGCTGTTTCCAAAGTTCCCAGGAACCCAATGGGATGGCTGGGCCAGTTGCCAGCCTGGTCGGGCTGGGTCTTCCCCACACCCGGTGAGCTCTTCCCACCCTGCTGAGCCATCCGTTAATAAACTCATAATAGTGAGCTATCTTCCGATTCAAGAATGCTGCTGCTGATGACTGCTAAGCAGAACCTGTGTCTTGTGAAAGGGGGTTGGCTGGTAATAGTGATGGATGATGGCCTCCCCCAACTCTTCCCTCCCTCATCTGCCCTGATCTGCCAGGTATCTGGTCTGCTAGCTGCCAACTGGAGTGAGGAAACCCACTAGAGGACTTCTGAATAGAAAAAAACTAAATCCCCCACACCTTGGCACTCAAACCACCACTGGGATCTTATTAACTCCACATCTTAACCAACTGAGTTAAATGCCTACGAGGAACCAAGTATCTCCTTTCAAGCAATAAAGTCACCCGGGGAAAGCAATTAACTGGACCAATAAAGATAAAAAGGAACAGAGAAGAAACATTTATCAACAGCATCCTAATTACTTTCCTATTTTCCCTCCCACTGAATTCCCCTAAAAATCTTTTTTTTTACTTTTTATTTTTATTATCCAGTAGAATTATTTTTTTTACCCAGTAGAATTATAATATCTTCACCATTATTACTGACCATTTATGGATAAGAAAACTGAGACTCAGAGAGGTTCTGTGACTTTCTCAATACCACACAGCTAATAAGCTAAATGGATTTGGTCCTTATCACATTTTACAGATGAGGAAACTGAGGGTTAAGGATAGAGATTAGGTGGCTCTCTCACGGAGGGACATGTAGCTGAGAAGTGATGTGATCATTATTTCTGAACTCAAGGGCAAAGTTCTTTCCCCTGATTGGATGCCCCGAGACAGAAGCAGCAGCTCACCCTCTTCATCACTCACTAGGGGATGGATCAGACCTTTCCTGATCCCCCTACATCACACCACCTCTTGAAAGCTGGTCCTGGGTTCATCCATAGTGGAGTTGAGCTGGGGCTCCACTAATATAATGCATATTCCTAGGCCCTGTCCCCAGTCTTTGAGTCACATATTCTGGCCACAACATCAGAAGTCTGCATTTGAAACAAACACCCCTGAAAAAGTTGTATGCACACTGAAGCTTAGGACCCATATCCCAAGCATCCTTCCCTAATGCCTGGTACATACATCTTGATCCATCATGAGCAAAGAAGCTTTTAAAAGAACACTGTATTTGTTTTTATCAGTGAGCAATTTTTTTTTCATTCATCATCATTTTACATTTGTGAAATTCATTTCTCTCCTCTTAATCAGAGGTCTAAAGCTGGCAGCCAGGCAGCCCAGTGGCTCAGCAGTTTAGCTCCGCCTTCAGTCCAGGGCCTGATCCTGGAGACCCGGGATCGAGTCCCATGTCAGGCTCCCTGCATGGAGCCTGCTTTTCCCTCTGCCTGTGTCTCTGCCTCTCTCTCTCTCTCTCTCTCTCTCTCATGAATAAATAAATAAAATCTTAAAAAATAAAAAATAAATAAAGCTGGCAGTCTTGGGTCCTTCTTTGACCAGTTGTTTAGTCTCCCCACTGACACCTCACCCGGGGTTTTAAAAAGAACCTGATCAGAGCCCTAAAGACAGACCCCCTGGGTTCAAATCTTGGTTGCCCTAGTCTCCAGCTCTGCCACTTACACACCCTGGATCTCAATGTCTTCAATCACCAAACTGGGTAATAACAGTTCATGCCACACAAGTATATGAGAGTATTAAATATGCTCATGGATAGAAAGCTTATGTCAGAGCATCTGACATAGAATAAATACTCTGTAAACATTAACTATATTAAAATGTAGATTTCTAGATTTTCTTTTTCCCATGGCAACACTTTGCTGGATCCAAGTGATGTCTGCCCACTTTGGACTTGGGGGTGCTGTCACTCCCACACACAGCATTTAGTCACTTTACCATCCCTCATGTGTGTTATCAAGGTGGCCCCTCCGGCCTTTGTGTTGGTGACACAGGGCTTAATTAAAAGCACATGTTATCACTGCTCCTCCCGGAGCCAGAATTTCCAAGACTTTCATCCCATTCCAAGGCATCCCATCCCACCAGCCCAAACCACACCCAGCCAGGAGGCTACTGCAGGACTCAGCACCCACATTCCTGAGGACAAACTTGGAGCAAGAGGCTCCATTAAGCCCTTCAAGACAAACCCCTGCTTCCCTGCCCAGCCACATGGCTCATTCTCTCCTTGTCCAGCAGGATTGTTGCAGGCACTCAATGCTACTGCATCATCCTGTGTCACAGGCAAGTATAGGCTTAGCGATAGCTCCAGAGTGGTCCTTCTAAGATCTCATCTTCTGGCTAACTCACCCTCTCCTTAGTTTCAGGTTAAATGCCACTTCCTCCAGAATGCCTCCTCGGTCTACAGTGGCTAGATTACCTGACTCCCTATGTGTTCCCGAAGTCCCCTGGACCTCCTGATCACATTGGGTTTGAGTTACCTGTTTATTGTGTCTCCCCTTACAGACCTGGAGATCCACAAGGCCAGAGGCTGTGCCTTATTCACCACCGACTCCTCAGTACCTAACAAAAACTTAGCATATAGTTGATGCTCAATAAATGTCTGTTGAATGGGTGACTACAAACAAGGATTCTGTTGAGGCTCAGGAAAAGGGACCAGAATTCTGTTTACAAAAGAAGAAAGAGAGAAAACAAGCATTTGTTGAACACCTACTATACGTGAAATTTCACAACCACCTTATGAAGTGGGTATTACAAGATCTTTTGCAAATAGGAAAACTGAGGTTCGAAAAGGTTAAATGATTTATTCAAGGCTGTCAAGCCAGAGCAGAGGTCAGCAAAGTTTTTCTTTTTTTTTTTTTTTTTTTAAATTTTTATTTATTTATGATAGTCACAGAGAGAGAGAGAGAGAGAGAGAGAGGCAGAGACACAGGCAGAGGGAGAAGCAGGCTCCATGCACCGGGAGCCCGACGTGGGATTCGATCCCGGGTCTCCAGGATCGCGCCCTGGGCCAAAGGCAGGCGCCAAACCGCTGCGCCACCCAGGGATCCCAGCAAAGTTTTTCTATAAAGGGCCAGTGTGTGGATATTGCAGACTCCTGGGCCATATGGTCCTAGTAAAACTACTCCATTCTATCACTGTAGCCCAAAAGATATAAAACAACTGATGGGCAGAATTTGACCCATGAATCACAGTTTGTGAGTCCCTGGGCTAGGCCCTGATTTGAGGCAGATTTGATCCCATGTTTGCCCATAACTCACTCAAATCCTTCAGGCAAAAAGTTGGAGAAAAACAGGAATGGCAGACATGGAGACTACCCAAGGAAGGGATGCTTGCTTTGAGAAAGGCTGGAGCAAATTTAGTCCATCTGATCATAGAAGCATATGTCATATATTCCTCAAGTAAACATTCATTGCATACGTACTGTATTCTAGGTCTCTGCTAAATATTCAGGGGGCCGAAGCATGAATAAGGCCAGACTCTGGTCTCTATTAGCCTGCAGAGTAGTAAATGAACTGATATGTATGTGCTATCTTTTGTTTTTTTTAAGAATTTATTTATTTATTTATTTATTTGTTTGTTTATTTATTTATTTATTTATGAGAGAGAGGGAGAGAAAGCACACCCATGAGTTGGGGGAGAGACAAAAAGAGGAGAGAATCTCAGGCAGACTCCGTGCTGAGCACAGAGCCAAGGCACGGCTCCCTCCCAGGAGTCTGAGATCATGACCTAAGCTGAAATCAAGAGTCAGATGCTTACCCGAATGAGCCACCCAGGCACCCCTGTATGCACTTTGCTTTAGTCACTAAATACTTCTTGAGTACCTACTATGTTCTGGGGGTGAGACAACAGCAGCATACAAATCAAGGCTTGGTCCCTTGCTTTTAGGCAGGTTACAACCCAGCTGCAGAAAGGAACATGAAATAATAATCACACAGATAAATATTTAATTACAAATTAGGATAAATGCCATGAAGGAAAAGAACACGACGTTATGAGAGAGAATAGCAAGGGGAAAATGCATTTTGGTTGGGGGGCAGGGGGCTGGTTGGGTAAGAACTCTGTAAAGGAATGATAAATGCTCCAAAACAGAGACAGCAAAAGGCAGAGGCAGTTCAGAGGAGGAGCCAGAAGAGGCTTCTGGAAGGCTGTGACATTTGAACTCAGCCTGAAAGGATGAGTGGGAACTTGGAAGTGCAGGCACCAGGCTGCCATGTACAGCTGTACAGACTGTGTACTGCACAAGTCCAAGGAATACCATCACGTAACAATAGTGGGAATGACACCCCTATGGTTGTGAAGTTGTACAACTGTATGCAACAACCTGGGCTGGGGTGAAGAGAAAAAGCATTCCTAGAAGAGAGAACAGGGAGCAAAGGTGGTGGCCAAGAACCCCCTTAATTTCACCAGAACCACTAGCAAATTGCCCTGACTTAAATGCTTCATGTTCTATATTCTATATTCCTCCTTCTCCTCCTTGGGCTGCAATCGTGCATCATGGGGCATTCTCCGGCCTCCTCATCAGCTGTGATGAATGTTCTCTCATTGCCTGTATCGATTCCCCCAGTGAGGCTCTTGCCTGGTTCCTCATCAACCCTCCTTCTGGCTACAGTGTGTTAAGTGGGCACTCAGCCCCATACTTATTAGTGCAATTTAATGAGCTGGAGGCAAAAACTTGCTGATATAAAATTCATATTTATTGAATTTGATTGTCCCCAGCATGCCCCTGCATGTCTAACCTGCTTGTCTTAGTGGCTGGGACCAACTCTGGATTATTGTGTTACAGCTTTATTGATGGGCAGCCCATTTGCTCATTTCTTTGGACAGGAAGTCACAGTTCCCCCACCGCCACCAACCACCAACCACCACCACCCATCTCTGCTGATTAGATACAGGCGGGTTCTCTGCCTGGCAACTCTCAGAGCTCAGTAGGGGAGAGTTAGGGCAGGGATCCAAATTCATATGCCTGCCAGGGTGAGGTGAGTATGACAAATGAGGGAATAGGGCTGGGGGGCAAGAGAAGATGATGAATTTGAGAACACAGTTCTAAAGGGAATGGCTCTACTCAGCGCCTGTCACATATGCAAGTGGGACCCCAGGTTAACCAGATCTTCAATTTTTCAGGAACTTGGAAAAGTAGGGTTTTGCTGTGTAAAAACTCACAATTTTAAATACCTGCAATTAATCATTAAGCATGTTAACACTGTACAAGCCAAACAAACTTGAGGTCAAATCCAACTCTTGGGCCACTGGTTTGCAATTTCTGAACAAGGAAAAGCTAAAAATCTGAAAATAAGACCACCTCTCCTGGTGGAAACCACAAGGCCTCTGGCCTGAAAGACCAACTTTTGCAAAGCAGTAGGACTTAGTAGTTAAGAAAAGGCTTTGGGGGATCCCTGGGTGGCGCAGCGGTTTGGCGCCTGCCTTTGGCCCAGGGCGTGATCCTGGAGACCCGGGATCGAGTCCCACATTGGGCTCCCGGTGCATGGAGCCTGCTTCTCCCTCTGCTTCTCCCTCTGCCTATGTCTCTGCCTCTCTCTCTCTCTGTATGACTATCATAAATAAATTTTAAAAATTTTTTAAAAAAAAGAAGAAAAGGCTTTGAAGTCAGACAGACCTGAGCTAGCTCAATGCAAGATTCACCCTATTGTGTGACCTTGAGTATGTCCTTCACCTTGCTGAGCCTTCTCTCATTTGTAAACTATAGGGAAGCCCATCTGTTTTGCAGGGTTGCCATGTGGAATTAAGATAACGCTTTGAAATTAGGTATGACCATATGACTTACTTTGACCAAAGAAACATGGGCCAAATGATGTGTATCCACTTTGAGACAGAAAGTTCAACAGCCAAAGCACAATTTGCTGTGTGTCCTTTCCTATATTGTGATCACATGTCAAGATTGGATTCTCTGTCATCCTACCCTTACCCTGACTGGTATGTATCTTATAAAATCATTATAATAGTTAAATTAATTAATAAATAAATATATGTAGAACTGTGTCTAGACCATGGTAAGCCTTTTAATTAATCAGCTTTGTTATATATCAAAGAACAAATTTCTTTTTTTCAAATTTCTTTTTTTTGTATATATTTTATTTATTTGTCAGAGACAGAGGAAGCACAAGCAGGAGGGGAGCCTGATGTGGAACTTGATCCCAGGACTCTGGGATCATGACCTGAGCAGAAGGCAGATGCTTAACTGACTAAGCCACTCAGGTACCCCAAATAACCCTCAAATTTCAGAGGCTTACAAGTACCACAAAGTTTTAATTGTTGGTCTGATGATGAAGGGCAATCTCCATCTGGAATAAGCCCTGACATGTTCCATTCTCGTGGCAGAAGAATAAGGACAAGAGAGCTGGCAAAAACAAGCAACAGCTTTAAAGCTTTTGTTCAGACATCCATCATATCCACTCACATGCCATGGGCCAAAGCAAGTCACATGGACAAACCCAATGTCAGTGGTCAGGAATGTTGCTTATCCCACTGGGAGGCATTTCAATCACATGGCAATGGGCAGTAATGTATAATCCTCTTATTGGGAAACATGTAGGTGGGAAAAATTATAAAATCTAATACAGCCTTTATTTTTTTTTTAATTTTTTTTTTATTTATTTATGATAGGCACACAGTGAGAGAGAGAGAGGCAGAGACACAGGCAGAGGGAGAAGCAGGCTCCATGCACCGGGAGCCCGATGTGGGATTCGATCCCGGGTCTCCAGGATCGCGCCCTGGGCCAAAGGCAGGCGCCAAACCGCTGCGCCACCCAGGGATCCCTAATACAGCCTTTAGTAAAAATTAACTATTATGTTTTTCATGAATGGCAGAAGGGCCTCAAGGAGAGGGCAAAGATAAATGGAAGGATGGAAAGGATGACTTCAGATCTGTCCCTGCCTGGAAACCTTGGAAACCAGGACTACAGGATGCAACTAATGAAGCCAGTTTCAATTGGATCTCAGGAGCAGAGATCCAAGCATAGTTTTGGGTCCACAGAATTAAATATGATCCAGAGTAACAAAGTAAGATCTCCCCACATTGTGACCAGGATACAGCAAGAATAGGCTCAGATACAGTGCTATTGCTGCACCTCAAGGATTTGCCTTTTTTGGGAGGGGAGACAACAACTCTGTGCCCAGGTCTGGAATTTCTAGAAGTACCAACCAGCACAGCAGCCACAGTGAACATTCCCTCCTTTCATGGCTTGTCAGACAGCCAAGATCAGCCAAAGGACAGAGTGGCAGCCAAGAGGACTGCTTAGGATCATATGAGATGCCCCTAAGACTCAGAGATGTTGGTGAAGATTCCGGGAAAGGCCCACTGGGTTCCGCACTATGCATGTAAAGCCAACAAAAGTCAAATTGTCCCAGTAAACAAGAGCCCATTGATCCCCAAAGGCTGCTGGAGGCCTATAAAATCAGGTCACTAAGAAAAGTGTACATTAGTAAAGGATAAGATACACATAAATGAAAAAATTATCTCAAAGCAGAAAAATATAGAGAATATCACTTGACACTCACAAGGCTTTCTCTGATATTGGTAGGCTTGAGGAAAGGAGAATGTTGCAAAAGGTAAGGACAATGTGGCAAGTGTGACTGAAGACTAGAGTCAGGGTATAGAAAGGAGTAAAGGGATGGTGACTTTTCTTTGCTGGAGCTCCCTGCAGACAGCCCATATCAAGGAGATGAGTAACTATGGTTTGGAAGTGAGGGTTAATATTGACGTTATTCAATAACAATTATTACAATCATCTGAAAAGCTTATTATTTGGTTGAACAGTATGAAATTGCCATCCTTATGGGTCAGAACTTGTCAGATATCAGCAATTTCAAATGGTTCAAACTAACACATGCCAGGCATTGTGCTAAGCAGCTAACATGTATCACCTCATTCAATACTTATTCCAGCTCCCTGAGGTGGGGCCCAGGATTATCTCCATTTGACAGAGGAAGAGATTGAGACCAGCATCATTAGGTTATTTGCCCAAGGTATAAAATTGCAGATCTAAGATAAAAACCCAGGGAACTAAATCCAGGGCCAAGGCCCTTAGCCACTGGATCCTGGCTGTCAAAATGAGGTCAGAGAACTAGCAGCAGTAGCATCTTTGGGAAGATGTACAGTCTCCTTTGCACACTCATGTTTGTATCACCATTGGTGGAAGCCAAAAAGTAGTAGTAGCCAAAAAGTGGAAAGAACCTAAGTGACCATCAACAGATGCATGAATTTAGAAAGGGTGTATCCATAAATGGAATATTATTCAGCCTTAAAAAGGAAGTAATTCTAACACAGGCTAAAATCTCAATGAGCCTTAAAAACATTATGCCAAGTGAAATAAGTCAGACACAAAAGGAAAAATACAGGCATACCTCAAAAATATTACAGGTTCTGTTCCACACCACTGCAATTAAAGTGAATATTAGAATAAAGCAAGTCAAATGAATTTTTCGGTTTCCCCGTACGTATAAAAGTTGTTTACAGTACACTGAAGTCTATTAAGCATGCAATAGTATTATGTCTAAAAAAACAATTATACATATCCTAATTTTAAAAATACATTATTGCTAAAAAAAAAATACTAACCATCATCTGAGCTTTCAGGGAGTTGTAATCACTGATCACAAACTACCATAACAAATATAACGCTAATGAAATACTGTGAGAATTACCAAAATATGACACAGAGATACAAAGTAAGCAAATGCTGTTGGAAAATAGTGCCAATAGACTTGCTTGACACAGTGTTGCCACAAACCTTCAGTTCGTAAAAACTACAATATCTTCAAAGCTCAATAAAGTGAAGTACAATAAACACGAGGTATGCCTGTACTGTATGATTCCACTTACATGAGGTACCGAGTAGTCAAATTCATAAAGACAGAAAGTAGAATTGTGGTTGTCAGGGGTGGAGAGAAGGAGGGAATGGGGAGTTGTTGTTTAATGGATACAGAGTTTGTTTGGGGATCCCTGGGTGGCTCAGTAGTTTAATGCCTGCCTTCCGCCCAGAGCATGATCCTAGAGTCCCAGGATCAAGTCCCACATCGGGCTCCCTGCATGGAGCCTGCTTCTCCCTCTGCCTATGTCTCTGCCTCTCTCTCTCTCTCTCTCTCTCTCTCTCTCTCTCTGTGTGTGTGTGTGTGTGTGTGTATCTCATTAATAAATAAATAAAATATTTTAAAAAAAACAGTTTGTTTGGGATGATGAAAAAGCTCATCATGGTGGGTGGTGATGGTTGCACAACAATGTAAACGTACTTAAAGCCAATGAGCTATACTTTCTTTAAAAAGGTAAATTTTATGTGTATTTTATTGCAATTTTTAAAAACAATAGTAATCTCCCCACCCCCACCCCCCGCAAAAAAAAAAAAAAAAATGCAGTTTCAGGCCACACTCAAGACTAGCCCAGGCCTTCCCTTTTAAACAAGATCCCCAGGTACACATATGCACATTAAAGTTTGAAAAGCAATGCCGCTAGTATATTCTGCTGCCCAGGTGCAAAAAAAGCATTTGCAGGGATGGCTGTGAACAGGAAATAGGACAAGGTCAGCCTCAAGGCAAAAAAATAAGGTGGAGGGACCCTGAGCACTGCCTCCCACTCCGCAGGTTTTCCCCCACTCTCAGGATGAGACTTTGGTCCAGCCTCCTCCCAATCTTCCCCAGCACTGGGGAAGGTACTTGTGACTAATGGGGTCTTGGCATGCCAGCCATCAGCTGGGACAACAGAGCTCACCTCCCCACCATGTTTAGCTTGGCTGTTTGGAGCCCCTTGGCCGCCAACAGAAATCACCGTAGTGCCTCTGAGCTCCGCTACAGATGAAATTAATTCCTTCAGAGCCGAGGAAGTGGGGCAGGCGGGGAGCACTCACAGGGCTAGTGAAGCAAACTGCTTTGGCAGCAGCTGTTCCATTTGGGGAACTAATGAGACTCGAGGAAAAACCTGCCAAGGGATGCCAAATACTCGTTTGCTTATGGAGCTGATATAGCCCTGGCCAAATTGGACAGCAATGCAAAAATGTCCATCATTTTTTGTTCAATTTTGTGGCTCTGTCTTGCGTTTCAGAAGGAGAAGGATTAAAGTCATATCTGTCCCCAGACTCCCTCTCAGCTCCCCGGAGATTCAGGGAAGACAGGCACTTTACAATGTTGGGTATTCCTAAAGATGATTTGTTTGGACCCCCTACTGACTCACTCACCACCAAACCTTGACCTTCCCTCTTCCTGACTGTTTGGCTCTCTGAGGCTTTTTGTAGCCAAAGCATATCTCCCAGAAGCTACTATGACTCTTAAAAGCCACAAACCCAGGTGAGCAAAAATATAATCTTTCTTATTTCCTCATAACCCATTTTATGATTTTCCGGAGCCCCCGCTCTATCTGGCTGCGGTAAACCTAATCCTGTGCAATTGAGGATAAACATGGACAATTCAGGAAGAACCCAGCAAATTCACAGCTTCGTTGGTTATTTCATGGTCTATTCCCTTCTGCCCTTCTCCTTTGAATTACATCTAATTTCTGGGAGGCTCACATAGCATCATGACATTGATGGGGTCGCTACCTGGGCCTTTGTCATCTCTTTAGTATCCACCAAAAAATGTTTTGTCTTCAATCAAATCATGACTTTTTGACATCACAGGGACTTGTTAATACCTTCTGGCTTCTGGTCACTGATGCCATTCCCCCTCTTTCTTACTGAAAGACTCAGTGCTCCAACCATGCTGACCTTGGATGATCTTGGACACAGAGGAATGTGTTCTCTCCTCCCTGACAGATACTGGGGGTGTTGAGGATTCAGTGAGCCTACTCCTGATGGGTCTGCTCAGACAGCACTCTTATCTACCATTTCAAGCCAGGCTGCATAAGAACTACTCTAGGAGATTTGACAGCTGAGACTCAGGTCCTCTCTGTTCTTGGACCCCTAAACCTACCTAGAATTTACTCAAACTCTTTCCCCTTGAAACTCAGTTTGGGAGGAGGCAGGAGACAGGCTCCTTCTAAAAAATACTGGTGACAGATTGGCTTTCCCAAAGATGGCGGCCACTGTATCTTTCATTCCATATCTCTTCTTAGTGTGTGACCTTTACACTCTACCGCTAAGTAGTGGGGTCTATGTCCCTTTCTCTTGAACCTCAGATGAACTTTATGACCATCTCAACCAATAGAGTAAAGCAGAAGAGGCATTATATGATTAGGTTAGATCACTTAAATGCCTTGAATTTCCACCTTCCTCTCTTGGGACACTTGCTCTTAGAACCCAGAGCCATGCTATAAAAAAAGTCCAAGTACCCCATGGAGGGACTCATGGACAAGAACTAAGATCCATGGCCATTGCCCCAACTGAGCTCCCCACCAACAGCCAGCACCAACATGCCAACTATATGAATTAACCATCTTACAAATGGATCCTCCTAAGTACTCTCAACCCCTAGCCCACCAAGCCATTGCAACTTAGGAAACTTCTATGTCAAACCCTGCCCAAATTTCAGAGTAGTGAGCAAAATAAACGAGTGCTATTGTTTTAAGTTACTAAGCTTTGGGGTGATTTGTTATGCAGCAATAAATAACTGTTACGATACTTATCTGCACCTAATTCTCTTGTTTCTCCTTGTTTTTGTCTCTTCCAAGGGAGATTTTTATCACTTCTGTAATGATAAAACTGCCTCTTCATCTGCCCTTTCCATTTTTTTTATTATAGCATAAACCTTATACCCTAAGCTCTTCACAACTTAAGCTTTTGAAACCATAAAAAACCTGGCTCTCATAAAACAAAAGTCTTGGCTTTCAAAATTATTATCAGGTGCCAGGAGTTTCAAAAGCCTGTTTCAAAACTCAAAAGCCAAGCACTGTCTTTTTTCTTCCTCTGTGCATCCCTGCCATTACAGCCTTCCCCTGAGGATGATGAGGATGGAATACAGCAGTCTGAGGTGGGAAAGACAGTAATATAAGGAATTTCCAGGGGCGATGGAATGCACTGAATAATATTTTACAATCATGTGATTTTTACCAAAGCAGATGCAAATTGCCAGTGTACAGATTGTTTCTTATTTTCTTCAAATCAACTCAAATCCAACTCTGGGTCCCCATCCTACTGTACTGGTGGCAAAGTAGCCCTCAGTCATCACCAGAACACCTTCTCTGAGACCTGCAGCCCAGTAATTCTGAAGGTCATGTGAAAATCCTGAGGTTACTCAGCCAAGCTCTTCAGGTAGTAAATACTGGTTGTTTGGGCCTTTGCCATCCCTGCCAGGGTATACATGTCCAAGCCAGTCAGCAAAGATTTTTGTAAAAGTCTAGATAGTAAATACTTTTGACTTTGAGGGCCATATAGTTTCTGTGTCACAACTACTCAGCTCTGCCATTGTGTTGCAAAAGCAGTCATAGGCTGGACAAGGGAATAATCATGGCTGTGTGCCAATGCAATTTTATTTATACAAAGAGGCAGCAGGCCATAATTTGCTGACCCTTGGTCTAAACAGATGTAAGTCCCTTGAAATTTTCTGATTCTGCCCCAGAGAGGGGCACAGAAATTTTCTGCCAAGGCTGGAAACCCTGATTCCCAGGGTTCAGAATTCCAGGTGAATTGTACATATACAAGGTGTCACTTCTAAGCAAGGTGGCAGTACCAAGTGGATTAGTCAACATTCTCCAGAAAATAAAACAGGAATCCTGGTATGGTTCCAGTCCAAACCTAAAGGTCTAAGTACCAAATGTGTTGATGTCCAAGGACAGAAGAAGATGAATGTTTTAGCTCAAACAGAAAGCAAATTCCCCCTTCCTCCACCTTTTTGTTCTACTCAGGCCCTCAACAGATTGGATCATGCCCACCTGCATTGGTGAAAGTGATCTTCTTGACCCAATCTACCAATTAAAATGCTAATCTCTTCTCAAAACACAGTCACAGACCCACCCAGATATAATGTTTCATCAGTGGTCTGGGCCTCCCTTACCCCAGTCAAGTTGACACATAAAATCAACTATCACAACAACTAATCAAGTGGCCTGCCAAATTTCAACCTTCACAGACTCTAGGGTCATGTCCTTTCAAAGTTTGTTCTCCAGGACCCTCTCCCCACCCTCCTTCATCTCTTCAGTGATTCCAGGCATTTTACAAAAGACAGGAAGAACTATGACTTTAAGCAGATTCTTCTTTCGATCTTGTAAATACTCCAAGGGTTAGGAAATGCGATGCCTAGCAATCTGCTTGAAACGGGTAAAGGGAAACAAAGGTACAATGAACACAAATTAACATACCAACACATTATCCTGCCAAATATTATATTACACTTATCTATTTACTTGACTTTCTCTCACATATGCTGCGAGCTCCTAGAGGGCAGAGACCAAATCTTACTCAATGCTATCATTTAGCTCAGCCCTGGTACATTGTAAGTGCTCCATAAATATTGCTGGAAATAAATAAAGTACACGCTGCAGGAAAATGTGGTAGTGGAATTCCCAGAGTCATTCCCAACAGCTTAGTTAACACTAACATAGCTGAGGTCCTCCATTTTTACGATTTTCAAAATGGTAGAAAGCAATTCTGGGGAGTGCTAGTAATTCAAATATTAAATAAGAGACAGTCTTAGGTTAGAGGCAGATGCCCTGCACACAGTAGGATGTGCATCATTGAGAAGGGTGAAAAGCAGGTTTAATTCACAAGATAACAGAGAAATCAGGGGAGGCTGGACACCTGGGTGGCTCAAGGGTTGAACATCTACCTTTAGCTCAGGTCATGATCCCAGGGTCCTGGGATCGAGTCCCCCATCAGGCTCCATGCATGGAGCCTGCTTCTCCCTCTGCCTGTGTCTCTGCCTCTCTCTGTGTGTCTCTCATGAATAAATAAATACAATCTTTAAAGAAAAAAAAAAAGAAATCAGGGGAGTCATTTGTGTAGATTATGAACACAACACTGCACCCTTTCGATGACAGTTCTCTGTGACACTGCTACTGCCAGTTCAGGATGAAAGATTTTCATCAAACACAGAAACAGAATGTGGAATGGTAGGACTAGGGCTGAAACAGAGAGATGCTGGTCAAAGGGTACAAGCCTTCAATTATAAGATAAATAATTTCTTGGAACACTTGGGTGGTACAGGGAGTTAAGTGTCCAACTCTTGGTTTTGGCACAGGTCATAATCTCAGAATCATGAGATCGAGCCCATGGTCAACAAGGAGTTTGCCTGAAATTCTCTCTCCCTCTTCCTCTGTCCCTCATCCCACTCGTGCTCTCTCTCTCCCTCTCTAAAATAAACAAATCTTTAAAATAAATGAATAAGCTCTGGGTAGCTTTGTGAGTATAGTCACAGCATTGTGAGTATAGTTAATAATACTGTGTTATGCACTCAAATTTTGCTAAGAGAGAAGATCTTAAACATTCCCACCATAAAAGAAAAAAAAGCAATTATGTGAGGTGATGAAATGTGTTGATTAACCTGATTGTGGTTATCCTTCACAAAGTACACATACATCAAATCATCATATTTTACACTTTAAATATATACAATTTTATTTGTCAATTATATCTCAAAAAGCTGAATTTTTTTTAGGAAAAACTAAAGCTTTTCCTTCACCTTCATACAGACATACTCTGCTAAACTAACCTGCCACTTAGCAAGCCTGTTTATGATCCTTTGGAGCTTTTATGTGAACTTGAGAGAAAAAAAAAAAAAAAGGAAAGAAAGGAAGAAATTCGCCTAAAGTCAAAGAGCTGGACAGGTGATGAAAAAGAGAGTAGTGGTTAAAGGGCCACATGTGTGGTGTGTGCACCAGTGAAGGTTCCAAAGTAAAACTAAGATTTGTTTTCAAAGACAGAGGACAAGACTTCACAAAAGCCCCTCACAAAACCCAAAAAGGAGCTAGTTAAAAAAATAAGACTGAAAATCCCAGTACAGCCAGTAGGAGGTGCTGTGGGTCTAATACAGCTGGGATACTGTCCAGTGTTGAGAAGCAGGGCGAAATTATGGCCTGTGTCAGAAACTGTCCAGCCACCTGTGTTTCACATCTCCACTCTCACCTGGTGCGCTTGCCTCACTACATGACTAAGGCCTGGCACATGCTGCATCCCATGATGCAAATCGGGAAATCTATTAGGAGCCTCCAGCATTGAAGAACAGTATTAAGGTCAACCGTTATGATTACCATTCCTGCCTCTTGGTCTTTTTGTCCAGATCCAAATTACTCAGGCCCCCACTGAGAATTTGTTCCCTTTGTTGAGGTCTGTCCACTCCTACATTGTTGATTTAAGCCCTGGGTCCAGCTCACAGTCCCACCACATCCCCTGCCAAGGTCTTTAACTCCCTAGTCCCATTGCTATTATCTCTTGCTTGAGGTATACCAGCCACCTCTTTTTTTTTTTTTTTTTAAGTAAGCTCTATGTCCAATGTGGGACAAGAGTCACATGCTTTACCCACTGAGCCAGCCAGGCATCCCTGTAGCAGTCTCTTTGTTGTCTCTCTGCCTTTATTCTTACCCTCCATCCCTCAAATATCAGCCAGAGTGATACTTTAAAAACCAAAATTAGGTGCTTAAGACTCTCCAGTGACTTCCTCCCATAATTAGAATAAAATTGAACATCCTGACCAGGGCCCACGGGTCCTCAGATTATCTGGACCTTGATCACATCTTTGCCACACTGACATTCTTTTTGTTCTTTGATTACACCAGGTTAGTTGCTATCCCATGATCTCTTCATGAGTTAGGCTTGGTCCTGAACCTTACTTGACTCCCATTGGACATATCTTTGGCCCTACAAAGTCTTCTATGGCTCTGCTGCCCAATACTCTCTGTGTCGACTTAGTACTATGCCATGAAGACCTTGGAGGATACACTGGAAGGCAATGTCCTTGAAATGGAGACTGGTCTGGTAACCAATGATCATGTACCAATCTGAGTCGCTGGTGCCCTCCCTTTGAGTTACTGGACAATTCCAACCACCACACCTATACCCTCAGCTTCCATGAGACATACAGTGAACTGAATTCACCACTTTCTCTGAATCTTTTGAGTATATTCACCACACTGATGTGTGTCAAACTTTTCAGCAATACTCAGAAAAGAGAGAAGGCCAGGAATTGGATGGTGGAGACACGGGCAGCAGTGAATCAAAGAAAGATGAAATTACACATGCTGTCTGCAGATTTTTTTTCTGCTGTGCTCCAGGAATGGTCTATCAGCTTGCCTGGCTAAGCTCTGTTCTTATGCCACCTGGGAACAAACACTTTCCCAAGGAAGGACTCAAGTGAAGGGACAAGAAAGAGAGAGAGAGAGGTGCACCTGGGCAGCTCAGTCCATTAAGGATCTGCCTTTGGCTCAGGTCATGATCTTGAGATACTGGGATCAAGCCCTGCATCAGACTCCCTGCTCACTGGGAACTCTGCTTCTCCCTCTCTCCCTGCCCCTCCCCCATCTCATGTTCTCCATGCTCTCTCTCTCTCTCTCTAGTTCTCTCAAATAAATAAATAAAATCTTTTTAAAAATAAACTATATTTTTTTTAAAAAAGAGAGAGACCACTACAATAAAGCTCCACCCAATGCACTACTATTTGACTTTTGCTCTTTAGATGACCTCTACTGCCCATCTGTGAGCCAATGGAAATGAGCATTGCTGCTGTCTGCCCAGGCCCCTCTCTTCTTTCAGAAACAATGAAACAACTCCTCTTAAAAAAAAAAAAAAAAAAAAAAACCTCTCCTCCCTACTGTTAAAACTACACAACCGGTCCAAAATGGAGTCACTTATGCTAAGCCCCATGTCACCAAATTAAGACTTATTTATAGTTTTGACTCTCAGGGAAATGAAACCCTAAAACTATTAATCAGAAATAAATTGATCAGGGGCGTCTGGGTGGCTCAGTTAAGCAGCTGACTTTGGCTTAAGTCCCCTAGGATCAAGCCCTGAGTTGGTCTCTGTGCTCAGTAGGGAGTCTGCAGCTCCCTCTCCCTCTGCCCCTCTCCCTGCTCAAGCTGTCTCTCTCAAATAATTAAATAAAATCTTAAAAAAAAAAAAAAAAGAATTGCTTGATCAGCATTCATTGGGTAACCTGTCTGATAGACTTGTGCCATCCCCTAAAGAAAATGACCTTGCAATAACCAATCCACTTTTTTGCCTAGTATAACTTCCTCATTCTTGCTCCCTCCTGCCTGTAGTAGTCTTTCATTTCATACAGCTCTTCAGAGCTCCTTTTTATCTGCTGGATGGGATGCTCCTGATTCAGGAATTGTTGAATAAAACTAATAAGACCCTTAAAATTTACACAGTTGAATTTTTTAATACCACCACATCCCCTGCCAAGGGGATTTATTTCATAAGAAATAAATTTATTTATTTCATAAGAACCTAAAGCCATAGTCTCCAAATTTTTTATTACACACACCATTAATAAAATGTTGGTGAGCATGCACTCCCAGTACCTATATATGATATATATATATATACATGTATATATATGATATATATATCCCCAAACATATATATATAAGGATATATATATATGGATATATATATACCCTATTATATGGAAATATGGTATGATTATAAAACATCCATGGAGGCAAGGGGGGGGGGATTTTTTAAAATGAAATGAAAACAAAGAGAAAGAGAAGTCTAACTTTTCTCCCCATGCCCCAAGAAATGTATCTATTTAGAAGTCCATTGCCCTAGGGGCACCTCGGTGGCTCAGTGAGTTAAGTGTTTCTCTACAGTTCAGGTCATGATTCCAGGGTCCTTGGATCAAGCCCCACATCAGATTCCCTGCTCAGAGGGGAACTTGCTTCTCCCTTTCCTCCCTGCTTATGCTCTCTCTCACTATCTTTGGTCACTACTTCTCTCTCTCTCTCTCAAATAAATAAATAAAATCCTAAAAAAAAAAAAAAAAAAAAGTCCATTGCCCTAAATAGTGAAGGTCTCTTGCAAAAAAAAATCTGAATATGAGTCATTTATGCAAATAAATATTCCTCAAGGGGATCCATCATTACTTAACTAACCTATACAAGTCAGTGTCTCCTTAAATCTCTAATTCCCAATAAACCACTTAGACAAACTAAGGTATTCTTTTTTTTACAATTTATTTATCGGGGCAAATAAATAAATGGGTGGCTCAGTCAGTTAAGCATCCAACTCTTGGTTTCAGCTCTAGTAATAGTCTTACTGTGGTGGGATGGAGCCCCACATAGGCTCTGCCCTCGGCACAAGGTCTGCTTCAGATTCTTTCTCCCCTTCTCTTTCCCTCCCCCTCTATTCTTCCCACCTCTCTCACTCGCTCTCACTCTCTCAAATAACTAACTTATTAGTTAACTTATTAGTTATTTATTTGAGAGAGACAGAGTGTGTGTGTGTGAACAGGAGCAGGGACAGAGGGAGAAGGAGAGGAGAAGCAGACTCCACACTGAGCATGGAGCCCATAATGGGGCTCAATCTCATGACCCTGAGATCATGACCTGAGGCAAACCCAAGAATAGGACCTTCAACCAACTGAGCCATCTAGGTACCCCCAAACTAAAGTATTCTTAAAGACCCAACAGTTTAGCAGCTTCAGTTCCCTAAGTGCAATCTGTGGACCAGCAATGTGAGCATCACCTGAGAGCACATCAGAAATGCATAATCTCAGGCCCAAAATCAGACCTGCTAAGTCAGCATCTGCACGTGACTAAGATATCCAAGTGAGTCTTGACTAGCATTGATTTAAAACGTTGTTTCCCAAAATTCCCCATTATAAGAACCACCTATGATATGTGAACAACACTAAATGTGAACAACACTAATTCCCACTCCAAACCTCCTGAACCAGAGCCTTCCCCGGCAGGGCCTGGGAATCTGTTATTTTGTAATTCTCAGATCAAGCAAGCTGGGAACAGCTGCCTTAAGGGGATCCTAGCTATGGCAAAGCCTCTTCCTTTTTCAGAATGAAGAGTCTAAAGGAGCAGGTGCACAAGAGAAAGTAAGTATTAAGCCAGACGGGCAATAACCGCCCTCCTACCTGTGCTCACATCTGGCACTCAAGGCTATAAGGTAGGAGAAGATGGCAAGGCATATACTACAGGCAGGTCAAAGCTTACTTCAATGAATACCTTCACTTCCATAGGGGAGGACAAAGGTTGTTTTTTCCTATAATCATTGATTAATAGAACTTAAAATGGATATGACATGAGTTTTATGTAAAGCATCTGTAATGAAATCACAAATATGGGCTTGAAAGGGAAATGGAATAAATCATTCTCAAGGGAAGCCTTGGCTTTAGAAGTCTGCACTGGGGTCTATTATTCAGTGGTTAAGGATCAGTAAGTGTGCTCTAACTGGATACATCAGATATCCCCTAAATATGCTACTACTTAGACCAAAATAATTTAAGTGGATAAAATAAAATCCAGGTAAGCCACTGTCTGAAACGGTGTTCAACTGCTGCTGTGCCAAAGAATTTCAAGATTCCCAAATGGTGGGCTTTGAGGTTATGGGGAATGTAGCTCTAAAGAATTTCCTTGCCTGGTATATTGTCTCAATTCTACTGTGCAGCAACATGCCCATTTCACGGAAAAGAAAAATAGAAGACATATTAACCATTCTGGCAATCATAGCAACTACTATATATAGCAGTGTCCAGGTCTGTGTGTGTATATATATATTTATGTGCCAGGTGTTGTGCTAAGTGTTGCATGAAGATACTATTATTACACCACCATCACCATTTTAACCTCTGAGGCTCAGTGAGGTTCAGTAACCTACCCAAGGTCATGCAGTTGGTAAGGAGCACAGCCACTCCTGGAACCCATATTTGCTGATTCCACAGTTTGTGTTTTTAATCCATATGTTATGCTGCCTCCTTTTCCCAAAACTCACACATCAGGAGATGCCAAAGCCATCTTCATGTGATGATAGCTATCTGGAAGCCCTCCCTTTGATCAGAAAAGATGTATTGAGTGCTTACTACATGCTGAGTACAATGCCAACTGCTAGGTACCCATAACCTTCACCCTCAAAGTGTTTATGGGTAGATGCAGAGATATGTAAGCACCTAAATAAATTATTTATGTACATAAGTATATGTTAAATGCTGAGGCACAGAAAGAAAGCCCACAACGCTCTCTGGATTAGAGGCACTGAGACAAATTCATGGAGGAGACCTACCTGATAGATGAGAGAGTGAGTGCTGGGTAGGGCACAGACTATATTCAGGGATCAACTATGCCAAAGTCTGGACCTCACAAGGGTCCAAGAAGCTCTTTGTGCTGCAATGTCTGGATAGGAGGAAGAACAAGGAGCATGACAGATAAACCCATGGTACAGAGTATCCATTGTCTTATCTTCCCCATAACTTCCTTCTTCTGGCCATTGGTCCTTTCCCAGATCCCTAACATTTCCATAAAAGCTGCCAAGTTCTTTAATCTCAAACCACAACTGATTAGTGAGATGGGCACTTGACACAAGTTGGATCAATCAGAGAACAAAAAGTGGTCTCTCTCTAGAAGGTACAATCATAATTTGAAAGTCAAAACCCATGGCCGCCATGTTTCCTACCACATGGAATAAACTCTTCCATCATGAAATAGTTAAGCTAACACATGGAAAGGAGCAGAAACAAGAAAACAATAGTCCTACTTCATCAGGCCAAACTGCCTCATATCCTGCCTGTGGCTGTTCAACCCTTACTTGGATTCTGTGCACCAATAGATCCCCTATTGACCTAGGCAACTTTGAGTTGTGTTTTTGTCACTTTCAACCAAACCAATATATTTGTGCTTCATAGTTTCCAAAATATGAATCAATCAGTACCAATTCTTGATTTTTCTGTTCCCTATGAATTTGACTTCATTCTGAAATATCTGTTGAGCCCCTAGCATGTGTCAGACCAAGCTGTAACTAGGATAAGGTGATTGAAATTTGCTCCAGGGCATCAAAACTTAGGTTTGAATATCAATGGGTTGAGAGGGCCTTGGAAAAATGAGTGAAGCTCTCAACCCTTTAAAAAAATCATTATGATGGTGCTGTCAGTCAAACGTGAAGAAAAGAATGTCACATTGCGCGGTCGCTTAACTTTGAGGAAAAATATGTCTTTAAAAAGGTGAGACTTTTTTTGTTTAACCTAAGATTTAGTGCAGAGTTGTTAGTATAATCAAAATTATATGAAATACATCAACCATAATATAAAACTTAGCTTTCCCAATTCTAAAACTCTATCTTTCCTTTTTTTGTTGTTTTGTTTTTTCATTAATTTTTTTCTCCACCGTCTACAATGAAATCTTGGTCTCCTCTTATTTTTTTTTAATTTATTTTTTATTGGTGTTCAATTTGCCCTCTTAAAGGAGATTCACTTGCAGTGGGCTAACCCAGGACCTCCTGTAGTTAAAATAAGCAGTTACCAGATGGTGCATGATGGGAAAACTTTGGGCCTCTTCTCAGGATGGCAAATGACAAGTTCAACCAGTACTAATAGATCCCAGAGATCCAAACTCCTTGCCCTCATGGAGCTCTCAGTCTGGCTAGAAGACTCAAACCCCTTCCAATCAAATTATTCTTTCGGTGTGGAAACTAGTGAAAGAGTGAGATTCTCCTAGGACTGCCACTGTGTCACATTCATCCTTTCTCCTCCTCACCCATGAGCCCCCAGACCTAGGAGATGTGCTAGGGGCTCCTAGCATGTCCTATTATATGGGGAGGCATTTTTACCATGGATATTTCCTCTAGAGCAGGAATCTGCAAACTTTCTGCAGAGGGCCAGTTAGTAAATATTTTAGGCTTTGCAGGCCATGCAGTCTCTGCCACAACTGCTCAACTCTACTGTTGCACCACAAACAGAGCCATAGACAAAAATATGTAAATACACAGTGTGTGCCAATTAAACTTTATTTGCAGAAATAGGTGGTGGGCCAGATTTGGCCCTCGGGCCATAGTTTACTGACCCTTGCTCTAGGTCATTTAGGGAACAGAGATGTGCTAGTCCTAGGCCTGTTCGTCACTGAAGCACTCCTCTCTCCCTACTCCCAGCAGTGCTGACCCTCCCCCCCCCCCCACCCCCACCCCCCAGCTGTGTTTCCCAGGATCCTGACTCAATTAGCAGCTAGCCATAGTTGGCAGGACATTAGATGGTAGAAGGAAGCACAAAGCCAGGATATTTCTCCCTCCCTGCCCCCTGGATTCAGTCAGCTTCTCCAGCAGCAGCTCTGACTTCTCTGAGGCTTCAGCCCCACAAGACATATGTGCTATGGTACTTCTTCTAGAAGAAGACCCTAGCCCTGAGCTCTGCCAACCCTACTCCCTCCCCTTGTCCTCCCAGCCCTGCTGATGGAGGTGCCTTCCTGATTTGGGTTGCATCACAGTGCTCCATTGGCTCCCAGCTCTTCCTTCTCATGTGTTACACACCCCTGAGTGTATAAATTCCCTCAGTTTAAAGAACTTGCAGTCGTTTCTTTCTTTACCCTCCCCACTCCCCATGATTTGGACCCTGGCTGATCCAGGAAGCAATGATTATGCCTTTGCTCTCCAAAAGCAAACAGTGCTAAGAAACATTGCTGGCTGGGCCTGAGCGGGTTTTAAAGATGATATCCTTTCCTGGCGCTGTTGGAAGAAATAATGAGTTTAGCAGAGAAAGCACTTTGCTTCGAGAGTGAATCTTTCAGCAGTGCTTGACCTGAGCTGATGGATGGTTGTGTGCATGGAAAGCTGCACCATTCGGCTACTGTCGGAAGGATCACAGAAAGTGGGTGGGGAAGCGAAGGTACCTTGTCCATAGGAGACTACATAAACACCTCACCACAGCCAGCTTCTGTTCAATGCAAAAAGTAGTGACTGTGACAATGCTGTGTGTTACACACTATAATTAATAAAATGAAAATAAATATACAGAAAGCTATGTTTTGCATATTTATCTTGGTGTTTCCCAAACTTGCTTATTAATATGACCCATTCCTATGCCCCAGCTCAGTTTTACTGTCTCCAGAGATAGCGGTGAGAAGTGGAGTTTTGATAAATAGCTGAGTGATCTACTGACCAGGTAAGTTAGGGGCAAAATGTATCATCTCATTTCATTTTACATCATATTTACAGAAGGTGATACTCTTACGCTCAATTTATAGATGATGAAACTAAAGTTCAGAGAGGCAGGGGGGCTTCAAAAGGACCGCGCAGCTAGGAAATGGCAGGGCTTGATTCAAATCCAATTCTGTTTGGCTCCAAAGCCCAGAGTACACGTTCCAGTTCATTGACCACCTCCTGTGAACTATATGCTTGTCATGCATCTCTATCCTCACCATAACCCTGTGGGGCAGGGATTACCAGCCTGGGAATGTCTAGGAGATGAAATGGGGATTTGAACCCAGCTCCATCCAGCCTCTTGCCCATGTCCTCCCCCATCCTCCTTTTGGCTCCTGCTTCTCATCTATATTTGCTGCTTCTCTGCACTTCCAGCAATGCGTCCAGCATCTATCAGAACAAAGGGCAGGTGTCTGTCTATCCATCTGTCTCTACCTGCCTGTCTCTCTATCCATCCTGAGGCAGGATATGAAGCCAACACAAAAGAGAAGGTAGTATATTGGGTGCTAACCTCTTCCCCACAACATGCATGATCACATCAATCTTCACAAGCCCATGAAGGAAGTGCCTTCAGGAGTCTCATTTCACAAGTAAGGAAACATGCACAACTTTTTATTTTTAATTTTTTAAAAATGCTATGAACATTGGGGTGCAGGTGCCCGACGTTTCACTACATCAGTATCTTTAGGGTAAATACCTAGTAATACAATTGCTGGGTCATAGGGTAGCTCTATTTTTAACATCTTGAAGAACTTTCACAGTTTTCCAGAGTGACTGTAGCAGTTTGCATTCCCACCAACAGTGCAACAGGGTTCCCCTTTCTTCGCATCCTCTCCGATATTTGTTGTTTCCTGTCTTGTTAATTTTAGCCATTCTCACTGGTGTGAAGTGGTATCTCATTGTGGTTTTGATTTGTATTTCCCTGATCTCAAGTGACATGGAGCATTTTTTTCATGTGCTTGTTGGCTATGTGTCTGTCTTTTTTTTTTAAGATTTTATTTATTTATTCATGAGACACACAGAGAGAGAGAGAGAGAGAGAGAGAGGCAGAGATACAGGCAGAGGGGGAAGCAGGCTCCATGCAGGGAGCCTGATGCAGGACTCGATCCCAGGACTCCAGGATCATGCCCTGGGCCGAAGGCAGGCGCTAAACTGCTGAGCCACCCAGGGATCCCCCATGTGTCTGTCTTCTTTGGAGAAATGTCTGTTCATGTCTTCTGCCCATTTCATGACTGAATTGTTTGTTTCTTGGGTGTTGAGGTTGATAAGTTCTTTATAGATCTTGGATACTAGCCCTTTATCTGATATGTCATTTGCAAATATCTTCTCCCATTCCATAGGTTGTCATTTAGTTTTGTTGATTGTTTCCTTAGCTGTGGGTTCCCGAGCCTTTCACAAAATGTGTCCTAAATAGTCCAGCTTCATGTCAGCCACACTACTGAGGGCATCAGAAATAGGGTCTCCTTGGTAGATACTCAGAAGAAATGAAAATATGTCCACACAAGGACTTCACATAAATGTTCACAGCAATGTTATTCATCATGACCAAGAGGTAGAAGTAATGTAAATGCCTATCAAGTGGTAAATAGATAAACTGGGGTACACATACAAGGGGAAACTAGTCAGCAATAAAAAGGAACAAACAACTGACACACACTACAATATGGATGAGTCCCCAAAAACATTATGCTAAGAAGTCAGATGCAGAAAACACACATATTGTGGGATTTCTTTTCTATGAAGTGTCCAGAAAGGGCAGATCTATGAGGATGGAAAATACATTAGTGGCAGCTGGGGCTGGAGGTAAGAATAAGGATTATCTGGAAATAAAGGATCTTCGGGGGATGATAAAAATGATCTAAAACTGGGGCATCTGGCTGGCTCAGTTGGTAGAGCATGTGACACTTGATTTCAGGGTTGTGACATGCCCCATGTTGGGGGTAGAACCTACTTAATTAAAAAAATGAGTGGGAAAAATTAGAGAGGGTGACAAAACATGAAAGACTCCTAACTCTGGAAAATGAACAAAGGGTAGTGGAAGGGGAGGTGGATGGGGGGATAGAGTAACTGGGTGATGGGCACTGAGGAGGGCACTTGATGGGATGTTATACTACATGTTAGCAAATTGAACTTCAATAAAATAAAAAAGAAATCTAAAACTAAAATGTGATGATATCGACTCAAAAAAACCATTGAATGTACTTAAAATGGGTGAACTTTATATAGATGATGCCTCAATAAAGCTGCTTTTACAAATAAGAACAGAGTTAAAAGCTATAAGGAGGATCACTATCATGCTTGAATCCAGCTATGTAGCCACAGTCTCCAGAAACCATCCAGGATTAAACAAATCTCTGAGGACAAAAGTTGAGGAAACAAAGGTTGATCCTCCCCCACTGAGACTCTCCCTTCCAATGGGGTTCCAGGCTTTATTTTCTAAGGTAACATGCCCTCCTGCCTTCTCTGGTCCTTCTCCCTTGGGGCATTCCCCATGTCCCAACTGAGCAATATTTTGGAAGTCTCTTTCTAGATGAATCAGTTGGTCCCTCAGAAAGCAAGGACCAAGGGATGCCTGGGTAGCTCGGTTGGCTAAGTGCCCAACTCTTGATTTCAGCTCAGGTCATGATTTCAGGGTCCTGGGACGGAGTCCCATGTTGGGCTCCCTGCTCAGAGAGGAGTCTGCTTGAGATTCTCTTTCCCTCTGCCCCCATGCTCGCTCACTCACTCGCTCATTCACTCTCAATCTCTCCCAAATAAATAAGTAAATATATTTTTTAAAAAATGCAAGAACCCAGCAAGTATTTGCAGTGTGTGTCCAGATAATTTTCTGCTCATTATGGGGCCAGCCAAGTGGTGGCCAGCCAGGTAGTGGAAAGCCAAGGCTCAGGGCCGGAGAGGCAGGTGTCTTATGCAAGATCAACTAGAATACAGATTGAAAAGTATCCACTGGATCTCAACCACTGATGTCAGTGGCAAACTTAACACAAGTGTGGAGCTTATTTTTTTTTTAATTTATTTTTTATTGGTGTTCAATTTACTAACATACAGAATAACACCCAGTGCCCGTCACCCATTCACTCCCACCCCCCGCCCTCCTCCCCTTCTACCACCCCTAGTTCGTTTCCCAGAGTTAGCAGTCTTTACGTTCTGTCTCCCTTTCTGATATTTCCCACACATTTCTTCTCCCTTCCCTTATTTTCCCTTTGGATGCAGAGAAAGCATTTGACAAAATACAGCATCCATTCCTGATCAAAACTCTTCAGAGTGTAGGGATAGAGGGAACATTCCTCGACATCTTAAAAGCCATCTATGAAAAGCCCACAGCAAATATCATTCTCAATGGGGAAGCACTAGGAGCCTTTCCCCTAAGATCAGGAACAAGACAGGGATGTCCACTCTCACCACTGCTGTTCAACATAGTACTGGAAGTCCTAGCCTCAGCAATCAGACAACAAAAAGACATTAAAGGCATTCAAATTGGCAAAGTGTGGAGCTTATATTCTAGGAAAGGAGCATATTAGTAATCTATTGCCATATAACAAATGACCATAAAACTTATCAGCTTAAAATGTCTCACACTTACCAGGTTCCTGTGGGTCAGAAGTCCAGGTACAGCTCAGCTGGCTCCTCTGCTCAGGTTCTATCACAAGCTTCAATTAAAGTGTCAGCCAGGGCTACAGTCTCCTCTGAAGGCTCAAATGGGGAATGATCAGTTTCCAACCTCACATGGTTGTTAGCAGGACTCCATTCCTTGCAAGTTGTTGCACTGAGGGACCTTAGCTGCCACTTGCTGGATGTTGGCTGGAGACCTATAAATTTCTTGCCACACGAAATTTTCCATGTGGCTGCTTACTATATCAACACATGCCAGCTAAGAAGGTAATAGAGAGAGTTGGCTACCAAGGTGGAAGTCACAATCTAATTACAGAACTGACACCCCCTCAACATTGCTGCAAGCTATTGGCTAGAAGCAAGTTATTCAGTCTGAGGAGATTACATAAGGGCATGAATACCAGGAAGTGGAGACCATAGTGGCCTTTCACGGAGGCTGCCGGCCATAGAAAGCAAGATAACAAAGAAAAATAAATGAACTATGTTGTATATGAGGGATCGTATATACAAGGGAAAATGTAATAAGGAATAGAGATGGGCAACATGAGGATATAATGTTAAGTAGTTAGCCAAGTCCTTACTGAATTAGGCAGGATTTCAGTAAAGACTGGGAGGACATGATGGCAGGAGCCTGGCTAAAATCTGGGGACAGAGCCTTCCACGCAGAGGAGACAGAAAGTGCAAAGACCCTGGGGTGAGTGTATGGTTGGAGCACTGACAACCAGCAAAGAGACTGGACTCCAGAGAGGCACGGGGAGGCCAGATCTTATGGGTCTCATGGTGAGACAGTAGCTGCCCCAGGGCTTTGAGAAGGGCAGGAAATGGGTGCTGGGTGAAGCACTTGCCACAGGAAACCCCTGAATTTTCCTGCTTCATTCTACCTCCCACTCTTGCTGAAAATGATGGCAGGTAAGGTTGGTCAAGGTCCGGACAACCAGCTGCAACCAGGCAGACAGAAGCATGTGCAGGACCAGGCTCTTCCAGAGGTGGCCTCAGTTACCTTGGCAACAGGGGCTTCCAAAAACCTCCCCAGAGACTCCTCAGGGCAGCAGCAGCCCTGGCTCATTTCTTGTAATCCAGCAGCATAAGGACATAAAGAAATCAATTTATTGGCACAAACAGTCCTTCAGGCTCCTGCTCTTACTCTCCCTAGAATTCCATTCAGTGCAGAGCTCATCGGATCTCAATGTGCAGTGGACTAGTGAGCATTACTCGTGGTGGGAATGGGCCTCTGATGAAGGGGACAGGGTGGTCTCCCTGAACTTTGTGGAGCAAAGAGCCCAGGCTACGTGGTGATGGCTCTGGGCCTCAATCCCAGCTCTGCCTTCTGCTAGCTGCATGACCTCAGGCAAATCACTTAATCTTTCTGAGTTCCATGCTCCTCAGTTCAGTGTTTATGACGATTAAAGAAGCTGATGCATGTCTTGTGCCCACCACCTCCTCCCATATATGACGGAGGCCCCTATGTGCCCCAGATCCTGACCCCTCCCACCTCACCCTCTCTTTTTCCTGAATCATCTCCTTCAAGCCTTTTCTCAAATATAACCTCCTCAGTGAGGCTCATCCCTCCCTCCCTATTTTAAACTGCAACATCTGGAATATCCAAATAACCTATCAAATATGGAGAAGGGGCTCCACCACACTGTGATTAGAGAAATGCAAATTAAAACCACAAGGCAGCCCCTTTCCAACCAAGCTTCCCCCCAAAAGGAATTTAAACATGTTTTCGTTTTCTACCCTCTCATCCCCTCCTTACCCCCCTACAATCCCCCCTCAGTCTCTAAAGGAGCCCTGCATGAAGACAGCCAATGACTTTAAGCTTGCCCAAAATTATTGAGCTTGACTTGAACCCACCTTAGAGTCTGCCTTTTCCATATCTTTGTATAGCAGAGTGAGACATAAACTCTGCAAATGCTTTGGAAGGAATCTCTTCCCAAGGCCAAAGTGAAAGTCATGGGAAGGTCATAAGCAAATTCATTTGAGTCCATTCAAAATCTTTCTCCTAAAAAAAAAATCTTTCTCCTGCTCATGTGCCCACCATACACACACACACACACATACACACACATACCCCACATATAATCACACACACACACACACACACTCTGCACCCTGGCCCTACATGAAACCAAATGTCCCTAAGTCGGGGAGACACCCCAGATGTCCTCCAGCTGGGCTCACCCTTGATCAGACACCTCTGGTTGAGCTTCATAAATTGCCGCTGCTGCTGTCTGGTTGGATCTCTGTCAGACAGCTCCCCATTAACACTCACAGACAGTGAGACAGTGCATCACGACGTTCCCAGCTGGCCTCTCCCAGGGGCCTTCTGTCCCTGGGCCCCACTTCCCTCACTGTGTGTACCCCTCAAAGCCCTGCTCTTTCCCCCAGCTTCTTGTAATGGATGAACAGAATGCACATTATCCCAGAACTGAGGGCAACCTTTTGTTCAGCAAATAGTTATACCCAATAGACCCAGGATGGGTATTGGAACTCCAGAATGGATCAGACACAGGCCTCTGTGCCTCAGTTTCTCTATATGGAAATGGGACTAATGATAGCACCTGACTTAGAGAGTCACAGTGAAGATTAAATGAGATAATGCACTTAGCACAATGCCCTACACGTAATAGGTGGTCAATAAACTGAAGTTTAGCTGTGCATCATTAAAGGGGCAGATTTGAACCATTAATACTTTTTCCTAGGGTGCCCTCTGAGGCTAATGGCACACATGGGCAGCAGAGCCTACCATCTCTGCAAAAGGGACTCCTACTGGTTTCCAAGGTAATACTACATACCAAATACACCACAAAGGGTTTGGTACTAGTCACTGTTTTATTACTATGGCTATGACTTTTAACTAATAATTTTTTTAACTAATAATTGTTAAGTACAGTTGCCTAACACTGTTCCAATCACTTTTTTGCATATTAGCCCACTTAATCCCCAAAACAATCCCATGAGATGAGCATTATTATTACTTTTTTGTTGTTAGTATCATCATCTCCCCTATTTACAGGTATGGAAATGAAAACACAAAAAGGTTAATTTGTCTACGGTAACTCAGGGAGTAAGTGACAGAGCTGGGATTGGAACCCAGGCCATCTGACTCCCAAAGTCTCAATCTTAACTGCATGTTCTGCTGTTATAATTATTCTACTATACCCTGTCTACTCCACCAGATTGGACAAGGATCAAAAAAGACACAGTAAAGTCCAAGATCACACAGACATTCAATGGAAACACTAAAAAATTAGTACCTATGGCAAAACTTCTATATCTAGAATTTGCCTTGAAAGATATATCATCCATAAAATAAGCATGGTTCTGAATATTACAGTAGTACATCCTCTGGCCAGTTTTTCCTCTGGCATCAAAACAGAATGCTGACCCTTCAGTTAAACACCAAAAACAAAACAAAAACAATTGATTGGGGGTTGTTAGGGTAAGTGAAATTTTGGCCAAGCTTACATGGTTTAATTCCCACTAAGTTAAATAGGTGTCTAATGTGATACGTTACACTGCACCACATGTGGATATGCTGCAAAACACAGGATATACAGCATAATAACAATACTGGCTAAGCCTTATATAATAGCCTTTGTCATGTGTCAGGCACCACTCTGTGTTTTAAATATATATGGATACACTTAATCCCCCCAACAGCCCTAGGAGGTAGGTACTATTGTTATCATTCTCATCTTATAGATGGGGAAACTGAGGCGCAGAGTTTCAAGCATTTGCCTTGACATCCCCTAACTGGATTTGACCCCAGACACTCTGACTCCAGGGGCCATGTGCCATGCCATCTCTCCAAGGATCCCAAGGCGAAGTGTGCTTATGACTCTCTTCCCCTCCCTCCATGCCTCCAACCAGCTTCCTCCATGATCCAGCTGCCTCCAAAGAGCTTGTTGGTCTCTGGGAAGAAAGAGTCTTGTTGAATCCTCTCTGAAAGCTAATTCGGCCATTTACTCTCAATTTGTAGCGGATGCTGTCGTCTCTCAGATTTCAAAGAAGATGAATGCATGGGTCAAATTGAATTAAAAAATTTAATTGAATAAGACAGAACCAGACAGCTTGATGGAAGACTTTGATCTGATAAAGGGAGAGTAGAAATGCGTGCTCCTAAGGCCGGGGTGTGATGGGGAGCTGTCTGGACCTTGTCTAGCCTCTTCTCATCTGCAGGAAAGCCAGTTATGCCAATTATGGGTGAGATTGCCCTGAGGTGGTGTGGGGAAGACTGTTCCGAGGCATTTACCAGATTACCATGTCCCCAAACAGGCTGCGAGCTCGCCCACCTTCCTGTCTATCCCTGCCTCCAGACCAACACAACTCTGAGCCTCTGAAAGTCAGGGACATTGTCTCAGACCTCACAAGACCCCTTGTCCTGGCCACAACAGGAGCGCTACAAAAGAGGTTTAAAGAGAGAAAGATAGAGACAGTGGGAAATATATGAAGTCCATAGCCCACAGACCCAGCCCGCCAACTCAGCCTGCAGACTTACTTAGTGCACCCACCAGTTTGTTTTCTAGAAGGACATTTCCCACTTTAAGATACGTATTGGTAGCTTCTTTTTAAATATTGCTACTACTCAAAGTGAGACTGCAGACCAGTAGCATTGGTACCAACTGGAAGCTTGTCAGAAATGCAGACATTGTAAACCAGAATTCACAATTTAACATTAAAGAAGGAAAGAAGGACTTACTTCAGATCAGTGGTTCTCACCCCTGGCTACACATCAGAATGGCCTGAAAAGTTTTTTTTTAAATCCAGGTACTGGGAAGTCTGGGTGGCTCAGTGGTTGAGCATCTGCCCTTGGCTCAGGTTGTGATCCTGGGGTTCTGGGATCGAGTCCCACATCAGGCTTCCCACAGGAAGCTGGCTTTTCCCTCTGCCTATGTCACTGCCTCTCTCTGTGTGTGTCTCTCATGAATAAATAAAATAAAATAAAATAAAATAAAATAAAATAAAATAAAATAAAATCCAGGTACTAGGGGTGCCTGGGTGGCTCAGTTGGTTAAGCATATGCCTTTTGCTCAGCTCATGATCCCGGGGTCCTGGGATGGCGTCCTGCATCAGGCTCCCTGCTCAGCAAGGAGTCTGTTTGTCCCTTTCCCTCTTCTCCTCCCCACTGCTCGTTCTCTCTCTTGCTCGCTCACTCTTTCAAATGAATAAATAAAATATTTTCAAGAAAATTCAGATACTCAGGGCACACTCCACCCTTTTATTCAGAATCTCTAGGGGTAGGACACAGACATGAGCATTTTTTAAAGCTCCCAGGCAATTCCAGTGGGCGGCCAAGGTTGAAAACCAATCGATTAAAGTCAGAATATCTGGAAACACTTGGTTTCCTGTTCCCACATGACAAAGAGTGGCTGAGGCTGCAGAGTTGTTCTCCAATCCCACCTGGCCTCATCACGTATTTTCATAACCTGAAGGTGCCACATGCCTATAATCCACAACTGATGTACATGCTAGAGGTCCTTGAAACTCTTCTCCTCCCAGAACCCTCTCCCTACATTCCCCATATCCCCCTCTTTGCCACTAGCAAGAAGCAGCCAAATAGTTTCTAATAAAGTAAATATGCATGTAGTGTACAATCCAGCAATTCCAACCCTAGGTTAACATTTAAGAGAAATGAACACACATGCCCACAAAAAGACTTATATAAGAAATACATACAGCTTTATTAATAATAGCCAAAACTGGAAACAACCCAAATAACAATCAGCAGAAGAAAGGATAAACAAGCTGTGGTACATCCATTCAATGGAACACATCTTGGCCATAAAAGGCAACGAATTATTGATCCATGCAAAGCATGGATGAATCTCAAAAACCTTATGATGAAGGAAAGAAGCAAACACGAAAGTGTACATGCTACATGATTCTTTAATGAAATTCTTTTGTAATGCAAAACAAAGATATGGTGATAGAAATCAGAGTAGTGGTTGCCTCTGATATGGGAGGTGACATTGACTATAAAGAGTCATGACTTTCTGGAATAATGTGAATGTTCTCTATCTTGATCGTTACATAGGTATACACTTCTGTTAGAACTCATCAAACTATCCTGTTAAGATCTGTGCATTTTGATCTATGCAAATTTTACCTCAATAAATATTCAACCACTAATTAAAAAAAAAAAACTGTGAAGGATGCCTGGGTGGCTCAGTGGTTGAGCATCTGCCTTCAGCTCAGGAAGTGATCCCAGGATCCCGGGATCGAGTCCCATATCAGGCTCCCTGCAGGGAGCCTGCCTCTCCCTCTGCCTATGTCTCTGCCTCTCTCTATGTCTCTTATGAATAAATAAATAAAATCTTTTTTAAAAAACTGTCAGGAAGCACTGTGCAGTAGGGGAATGTGTGTCTGTGTGTGACCTTAGGAATTTGAGTCTTGACTCCTCTACTTTTAATCTGAGAGATCTCAGGCAAAGGAGGCAGAAGTTAGGCCCATAAAAGTGAGAACAACAGCACTCTGATAAACACAATTGCTTAGCTACCCAATTCCTTTCTCCCTTGCTGACTCTAATGAGGGATGAAAATCACATACTCACTTTCCCAGACTTCCTTGCAGCTAGGAGTGGCCATGTGACCAAATACCATAATATGTAGACAGATGTCTAGGAGAGATTTTGCATTTCTCATTAAAAGTGAATAAATAGGGGCACCTGAATGGCTCAGTGGTTGAACGTCTGCCCTTGGCTCAGGTTGTGATCCTGGGGTCATGGGATCAAGTCTCACATCAGGCTGCCTGCAGGGAGCCTGCTTCTCCCTCTACCTATGTCTCTACCTCTCTCTCTCTCTCTCTCTGTCTATATGAATAAATAAGATCTTTAAAAAAAAATAAAAGTGAATAAATAAAAAAAAACAGCTGTAGCCAGTGCCATCCTTCCCTCTCCCTCTTTTTTGCTTTGAAAACAGATATGATGCCTGGAGCAGGGGCAGCCCTCTTTTGACCTTGAGGCAATAAACAATTAGAAAAAGGCACAGGAACTCAGAGATACTGGTCCAGACACCACTGAGGTGCTAAATCAAGGTCAGCAGCTGACTACCTCCAGATTTCTTCTATGAGAAAAACAACCCCTCTTTATTTAGACCACTGTAAGTCAGTTCCTTATAGCCAAAAGCATCCCTAACTACCCATCACCAAAGACTTCCAACAGGAATCAGTGAAATAATCTTTATGAAATCACAAAACTATGTACCAGACAACATTCGATTTTCCGTACTTATAAGTTCTCTCCTCTCAAACCCCCTTGGAGAAACGTGGACTGCTTGACAGCAAAAACAGCATAATGGGTTGAGGTGGATTCTTTTTTTCCTAGTTAGTGAACGGGTAACATAGGCATGTGTGATAGCCAGAATAATGTGGCCCCCACCATGATGTCCACACCCAATCCCTAGAATCTGCAAATACATCTCACAGCAAGGGAGGATTAAGACTGTAGATGGGATTAAAGTTGCTACACAGCTGACCTTTAAATGGGGAGATTGTCCTGGATTATCTGGGTGGGCCCACTGTGACCACAATAGTCTTTAAGCGTAAAAGAGGGAGGCAAAAATGTGAGTGTCAGAGGGATGCAATGTAAGAAGTCACTGCAATCGGGCATTGACTGTTTGAAGATGCAGGAGCCATGAGTCAAGGAATGGGAGTAACCTCTAGAAGCTGAAAAATCAAAGGAAATGGATTCTTTCCTAGGATCTCCACAAGGAACGCAGCCCCACTTCAGACTTCTGACCTCCAGAACTGTAAGATAATAAATTTGTGTTGTTTTACGCCACTATATTTGTGGTCATGTGTTACAGCAGCCATAAGAAACTAATGCAGAAAGATTTGGAGGATGAAGTGAACACAACAAACAACCCCTTCTCCCAGAAGGATGAAAGAACTTCAATATTCCAGCCAGACAAACATTCTAAATCTCGATCTGGCTGGTGGTGTATGTACATGTAAACATATGTAAATCTTGTTTGCTACATATTAAACATATTAAACATCAATTAAAAAGTCAAAAGAGCACAGCAAATGTCATGACCATACCTCTTCAGAAAACCCCCCCTAAATCCCACCAACTGAGTCAGCAGGCTAGAAGGAGGCAGGTGGCAGTTTATAGAGGAGTGGCCAACTTCCACCATCAGATGGTAGGGACTTGAAGCAGAAGCCAGCTTAGCCCAGAAGCTTCTACTCTCTGGCTGCCTTCTCTTGCCTGACACATCTGTCAGTCTTGCTTTCATACCACCTTTTCCAACATCTTTCTACAAGCCTGTTGTCACCCTTCCCTAGGATGATCCTCCAACTCTGTTTGCCCAGTAAAATCTTTATTTGCGGCTCTTGTCCCATTGTAATTAATAGTGTGTCCACCAACCTTGAACAAATTGTTGAAAAAGTGGCCTTCAGGGAGAATGAACCCAGGGGAAGAAATCACTGCCCTTACAACACCCCATCCTAATGCTTCTGAATTATGGCAAGATAAAGAGGAATGAGAAATCTCACTCACAGTTTGGGTCTGACCACGTTCATACCCTCCTGCCCCACTGACCACACCAACCTCATCATCACAAGGATGAGCTCAGAACAGCCGAGGATATGGATCTATAAAACCTCACTCACGTCCTGCCCCTGGCCCAAACCAAAATGCCCACTCCATCCTCCCTGGGCAAAAGCTATGTACTTAAAAGCATCACGTGGGACCCATTCAAGGTAATTAACAACCTGTTAGATGTCATAAACCAGCCCCACTCCCCGGATCTTTCCCCAACCTTGGGACTCAGATGAAAGGCAAACAAATTTGGTTTCCACTTATCTTTGGGCTGAACTTTTTTTCTTGAGCTGACTAAATGACATCCTGCCTTCTCAGGATCAGAAAACAGTCTATTTTGTGTTCAGTGACTCTGGAGTCCCTGTGAAAGTCACCTTGCAGGAGTGATCTGGTGAATCTGGCCCAGTTCAAGCTGGTTTCCCAATAGCGTGAGGATGATTAGACTTTGGTCTGTGGCTCAGCCACCTCCTGAGGTTAGAGACACACAATGTGTCCCATTAGGCTCACCTGATAGCCAGCATCAGCAACCAAACATATGGGTGGATGAGTCTTCAGATGATTCCAGTCCCCAGCTGTGAAGTCTTCCAGCTGATAACACAGTCATCACAGGATGGAAACAATTCATCACACTATGCCCTGTCTGAAGTTCTGACCTGCAGAAACTGTGAGAGTTAATAAATATTGTTATTATTTAAACTACTGTGTTTCTAAGGTAATTTGTTATTCAACAGTTTATAATGAATACAGAAAGAACCTGAATCATGCCATGTTGAGCAACATGCAGATATAAAATCCTATGGAAGGACAGGGATTGGTCCAATCACTCTGGACCAATCACTGAGTCCAGGAGAAAGCTACACTCAGATTGGCCCAGCTGGTGGCCAGAATGGGACATCATGACAGACAACTCTTCTTGCAAAGCATAGATGGGAAGAGGGGTCCTCTTAAGACAATGATGCTGGCAGACAAAAGCAATGTCAAATATAGTGACCTCATTGCTTATCACTTTTCCACTCCTGCCTGTCCTGCTCCTATTAGCTGTAGTGATGTCTTCTGCTGATGGCAAAACTGTTAGCCCATTCCTATTAAAGATATCTCTGCTGATAGTTTCCACAGATAACCGTATTAGAACCATGGATGCTAATGCCATTGCCAAGGTCAGTCTCTCATTGAAGCTGGAGCTCTCAGCTCACTGATGCCTTGAACTATAATTTTCCTTTTTACACTCATTTTATTATATTCCTGACCTTAGAATCAGGTGCTATTCTGAACTGAACTATACCATCAAACCACTCAATTTCTGTTCCAGTTACTGTGCCGGAACCCAGCACCTGCTCCTCGATGTTTCTTTTACTTAAAAAAAGTGATTCTCAAACTTGGATGCATATTAAAATCACCTGGGGAGCTTTTAAAAACAATACAAGGGATGCCTGGGTGGCTTAGCGGTTGAGCATCTCCCTTTGGGTCAGGTCTTGATCCTGGGAACCCAGGGTCGAGTCCCACATCGGCTCCCCATATGAAGCCTGCTTCTCCCTCTGCCTGTGTCTCTGCCCCTCTCTGTGTCTCTCATGAATAAATAAAATCTCTAAAAATAAAAAATAAGGGGATCCCTGAGTGGCTCAGTGGTTTAGTGCCTACATTCAGCCCAGGGGTGATCCTGGAGTCCTGGGATCAAGTCCCACATTGGGCTCCCTGCATGGAGTCTGCTTCTCCCTCTGTGTCTCTGCCTCTCTCTCTCTCTCTCTCTCTCTCTCTCTCTCTCTCTGTGTGTGTCTCATGAATAAATGGATAAAATCTTTTTTTAAAATTAAATTAAAAAATAAAAATAAAAAATAGAAACAATACAAATGTCCAGGTCCCACTCCAAGCCAATTATATTAGATTCCCAAGGTAGGAGACTGAGCATTGTGTTTCTTAATGCTCTGACGGATTCCTGGGTTACAGCCAGAGTTGCGACCACGGATTTGGAGTGGATCAATCACACCGCCCCCCGCAGGTTGGCCAGGCCACTCTCATGGCCACCGCAGCTCCCTCTCTGCTATTGCCAATAGCAAGCTCTATCCATTCTATCTTTTAAATGTCTCCAGTACCTGTCCATTTCAATCCAGTTTCATCAGCACAGCTCAGCACAAGCCAGCACCATCACTTGCCTGGACCACCCTGAAAACCCACTTAGCCTTCCCTCTTCTCTCCCTCAGTCTGCTCCCTACTTCCAGTTCTGCCTCCTAGCCGTGCTTCTCCAAACAGCTGCCAGAGTGGCCCTTTTAAAACATAAAGCAAGCAATGTCATTCCCTTGCACAGCAACCGCTAGTGACCTTTAATTTTTTTATGAGTTTTAAAAGTTATTTTTAATTGTGGTAAAATACACATAACATCCAATTTACCATCAGGACCATTTTTAAGTGTACAGTACGTACCTTGGGCTATTTTGTATAGGAATTTGCCTTCTCTCCAAGTCGATTGATTCCATTTTGCCATTCTGGGCATATGGTAGAAATGTATATGACTCAAAATAGTATATCAAGACATTCTCTAGCAATAGATCAAAACTTAACTAACATTTCCTAATAGCTTCTTTTTTTAACAATTCATTTATTCATTCATGAATGAATAAGTGAATGGGGAGAGAGAGGCAGATACACAGGCAGAGGGAGAAGCAGGCTCCATGCAGGGAGCTTGACGTGGGACTCGATCCCAGGTCTCCAGGATCACACCCTGGGCCAAAGGCGGCACTAGACCGCTGAGCCACCCGGGCTGCCCCATTTCCTAATAGTTTCACCCGAGTTCTTTAGACATATTTTCTTCCCTTCTCTATTATTTCTGAAGACTTAATTTTCATTAAAAATCCAACAATTTTAATAATATTTTCTCGAGCTTGTAAGTTGCCAAAGTAAAATATACCAAGCAAATTCTAGCACCTTCTGCATAATTTTAGTTGTATTTTAAATTTACAATTAAATCAACATCTTTACTAAAATGATTTCCCCCCTCCTGATTATTGTGATTATCACATAATCTGCCCTTCTTTTCAGTCAAGTCCCGCCAGTGACTTTTAATTGGACTTAAAATCCAAACTCCCTATCAAGACCTTGAAGGATGGAGCAGCCCAGTTGCTCCCCCAAGTTAGAGAAGTGTTCAAATTCAAATGTGAATGTGCTACAACACACAGTGGAAAAGCAAGTTGCAAGCTTATTCATTGTAAGTGAGTCCCTTGACATAAATTCAGAAATCCACCCAGTGAAATACATTGTTTACAGCTACAAACATATTAGGCAAAACCAAAGAAAAGCAATGATAAGCACAAAATTCACAACAGTGAAGACTTCTGAAGGATGAGAGAAGAGAAGACACAGTCAGGAGAAAACAGAGCAGCCCACCCTGGGCACACGTATGGTGTTCATTGCTACAGGGAATTTTAAAACACTAAAATAAGTAACAAATCAAATGCTCTGTTGTTTATTTTCATCAAGCTCCAGAAATTCTAAGTAATGCTAGAGACAGAATACTCCTCCCCTAAAAAAAGGCTTTTGTTGGTTTAAGTTCTAAAAATTGCTGCAATGGCTAGATAGTTATATAGGTATGTATAGAGATGTATATATGTAAACTTCAAATTTTCACGTTTTACTCCTTATCCTTTGTGCCAGCTATCAATTTTATTTATTTATTTATTTATTTATTTATTTATTTATTTATTTATTTATTGTCTGTCAGCTCCAAATGTATCCTTCTCTGACCTGTTAGGAGATCCTGGAGCTGGACCCTATGAATGTTTCTCCCCTGCCTGCTGGCATGATGTTAAGTTATGTCAGTAGAGAGTGCTGGAGGGACACTGCAAAAGGGTGGTGCTTCTATATCTGGTCCCAAAGTTTGTCTTGCTCCTAGGGCGCGGCAGCCAGCAGGTGGCTTCCCAGGGGGTTTCAGGAGAACCCCAATGAGAGGCTTCCTAGTGAGTATTGCAAACATCCCAATGGATTGTCTGCTGCTCACCAGCCCTGGCCTTCAGTACTTCCATGAACCTTGCCCATGTGTAGTGAATCACAGCCCTTCTTCTCCCACAAGGTCCAAATCTCTTCCTTGGGGAGGCAACATCTTACAATTTCCTCCTTCCTTGGCGTAGCAAGGCAGAATCATAGAGCGGCCTCCAGGAATGACCCCCTCTCCCCCTGCCCCCCTGTACATGCCCTGTGTAATCCCTAAGACTGAGAATATGATGAATTCTCATCCTGTGATTAGATTATGTTTTATGGACTAGTTGACTTTAAGGAAAGGAGATTATATGGGTGAGCCTGACCTAGTCACATGAGTCCTTGAAGTCTGGGTCTAGAGGTGAGAGACAGGAACTCAGACTGGCTGACACCGTGATTTCAGTCTTGTCTTAGCCTACCTTGTCATACCTACAGAACTGTGAGCTAACAAATAGATGAGGTTGTTTGTAATATTTTTTTAAGATTTTATTTATTTATTCATGAGAGACAGAGAAAGAGAGAGAGAGGCAGAGAAGCAGGCAGAGGGAGAAGCAGGCTCCACACAGGGAGCCTGACGCGGAACTCGAACCCAGGACTCCAGGATCATGCCCTGAGCTGAAGGCAGGTGCCAAACCGCTGAGCCACCCAGGGATCCCCTATAATATTATTTAATGTGGTAAAATACACATAATATAAAATTTACCATTTTAACCATTCTTCTTTGTACAGTTCAATGACATAAGTACATTTACATTGTTGTACAACCATCACCACCATACGTCTGCAGAATTGTTTTCATCATCCCAAACTGAAACTATCACCATTAAATAATAAATCCCTGTGTCTCCCCACAAGGCTGCTGGAAACCAATATTCTACTTTGTCTTTATGAATTTGACTAGTCTAGGTACATAGCGTAAGTGCGTGCATACAGTATTTGTCCCTGTGACTGGCTTATTTCACTCTGCATGTTTTCAAGGTTGTTCTATATTGCATCATGTACCAGAATTTTCTTCCTTTTTAATGCTGAAGAATAGTCAATTACATAGATATACCACACTTTTTTGATTTGTTCATCCATCAATGGATACTTAGCTTGTATCTACCTTTTGGCTACTCTGTATAATGCTGCTATGAACACAGGTGTACAAATAACTCTTCAAGTCCCCATTTGCAATTATATTGGGTATATACTCAGAAGTCGAATTGCTGGTCATATTGTAACTCTATGTTTAATTTTGGGGGGAACTACTAGGCTGTTTTCCACAGTAGCTAAATAGGTATTGTTTCAAACTGCCAACTTTGTACTAATTTGTCACTCAGCAATAGAAAATCAATACACAAAAAAAATTAAATTACATTAAATTAAAAAAGAAAATTAGTACACTTGAATGCTGTATTCCAGCCCTAGAGATAGTAACTGCTTTATACATGTATTAGTCCCACACTGTTTAGGATTTTCTTTGCCTCTCTTTGTAGCTAATCTTCTCTACCAGTTAATAATTCTTTATAAAATTTTCCCTATTCAAACTACTGGTGTAGTGTGTCTCCTGAGTGGCCCCTGACAGAAAGACTCTTTACTAAATGGTGCGTTCTATGCAGAAGGTAACTTCACAGCCAGCCCCTGACATACATAGCAGATTCAGCAACAACCACTCATTCTCTGTTGTAACTCTATAAGACTTTGAATTTGTTTGGGTACAATTCATATCTCTAACCCTTGTGATATTGCATATTCTTGTTTTTATTTTTATTTTTTTAGATTTTATTTATTTATTCATGAAAGACACAGAGAGAGAGGCAGAGACATAGGGAGAGGGAGAAGCAGCCTCCCTGTGGGGAGCCCGATGCAGGATTTAATCCCATGACCCTGGGAGGATTTAATCCCATGACCCTGGGATCATGACCTGAGCTGAAGGCAGACATTCAACCCCTGAGCCACCCAGGTATCTTGCATATTCCTGTTTTTAAATAACATATTGGAGACAAATAGCCCAGTGATCTAAAGAAAAAGAGAGATAACGAGTTTCATCAATTCTGTCATTCTATTTGATCACTTGGAGTTTTTATTTGTGTTTAAAACATTGAGGGATGCCTGGGTGGCTCAGTGGTTGAGTATCTGCCTTTGGCCCAGGGCATGATCCTGGGGTGCCCGGATTGAGTCTCACATCGGGCTCCCTGTGGAGCCTGCTTCTCTCTCTGCCTGTGTCTCTGCCTCTCTCTCTGTGCGTCTCTCATGAATAAATAAATAAAATCTTAAAATAAATAAATAAATAAATAAATAAATAAATAAATAAATAAATAAATTTAAAACATTGAAAAGGTATAAACTACAAGATGTTCAGTTTTTTGGTGGTTCCAAATTTTGATTCATATATTAAATACTTTATAAAGCTTGAATAATATTTTAAAGTAGTATTTCAGGGGCACCTGGGTGGTTCAGTCAGTTAAGTGTCTGTCTTCTACTCAGGTTGTGATCCCAGGGTCCTAGGACTGAGCCCGGCGTTGGGCTCCCTCATCAGAGGGGAGTCTGCTTCTCTCTCTCTCTGCCTCTCTTTCTGCTCATGTTATCTCTCTTTCTGTCAAATAAATAAATAAAATCTTTTTAAAATAATAAAAAATAAAATAGAATTTCATGTCTCCTTTTAAATTATTTATTTTAAACCTAAGCACAGATCAAGAAAATGATCATTACTGAACATTAAATTTTTACTGAAAATAGTTTTGTTGTATAAAGGAGGGAGGTATTAAAAAATGATCTAGCCCAGGTGTAAGATATTAGGTATGCCATTGGGGAATATGCCCATTAATGGTAACATTGATTTGTGCTCACTGTATTGTTACAAATATTGTTTTGTCTTTATTTAATGTATCAAAATAATTTTAAATCACACAACACAGAGAAATACAGAATAAGTCTGATTCTACCTTCTAAATTCCCTCCCCTAATCTTGTACTCCCTAACTTAATTTCTTTCACCCCATTTATGCAGACTCTTGGTTTCAAGCTTTGCTCTTAAGACAAAACAGCAATACTGGGATTTTAAGTTTCCTAAATTTTCCTCTTCGTGGCTGCTACTTTTTTTTTTTTTTAAGATTTTATTCATTTATTTGAGAAACAGAGAAAGTGGGGTGGGGGAGCAGAGGGAGAGATAAAGTGAAGCAGATTTCACCACACTGAGCACAAAGCCCCACTCAGGGCTGGGCTCAGGGCTCCACCTCACTACCCTGAGGTCAGACCTGAGTCAATGCCAAGATTTGGACACTTAATCAACTGTACCACACAGGCATCCTGGCTGCTTCTTTTAAAATAAAATGATGGAAGCACTGGATTCCTCCAAAGAGAAAGACATGAAGAGAGTAGAGGGGCCTTTATTTTATTTTAAGTAATCTCTACACCCAAGATGGGGCTTGGGCTTAAAACCCTGAGATCAAGAATGGCATGCTGTACCAACTGAGCCGGCCAGGCACACTAGGACCTTTTTCTCATACAGTTTCTGGCCATGGTCCCTTTGAGCCAGAGGCTTGCTCTTCTCACACCTGTCCTCCAAGAACTCTGTGCCTCCCTGAAGACCCAGCTGTCTTTCAACTTCATGTCCTATCAAGCCACAAACCCCAGAGCAAGCACACAGGGACACTGATTCCCAAACCAAGGGCCCACATATTGACTGGCTACCATAGCAACAAGAGCTCAGACACATTAGCCCCTGAGCCACTCCATCTGCAGGCCCACTGAACCCCACAGTGAGGACGGTTATTGATTCTCTCCCTATATAACCCTCTCCTTCCTCCCACTGCTGCATATTTACTCCACAGCAATACTGAGCAGAAAAGGGGCCCCAGATCATCCATGCCCCTCATTTATAACTAAAGGAGCAGAATCAGAATCAGCTAGGGAGCTCTTTAGAAGTGCCTGACACACTGTACCAGAATCTCCAAGGCTGGGGGCTGCATTCATATATTTCAAACATGGTGATCCTCATGCACCACCAATTAAGAACCACAGCTGTGTAGAGCATGAACAGAGTTTATAAGATGAAAATACCAATGGATTTCAGACATAAGATGCTAACCTTGCTCAAAGACAAAGACCTCCCCAACATGATACTATATTTTTCACCTATCAGATTGGCAAAGAGCAAAAGTTTGATAGATAGATCGTAGATAAAGAGCTAATTCCCCTAGTTTATAAAGTGTTTCCACAAATGGATAATGAAAAGACTAATAATCGAAACCAACAGAAAAAAGGCAAAGGAGGGGAACAGAGAGTTGACAGAAAGGGAAATATTTCATTCATAATAAAGAAAATGTAATACAACAACCCATCAAAAGGTACCAAAAGTTTGGTAATACACTGGTAAGGTCATAGGGGAAGAGTAGTGAGAAGCAAATTGGTATAGCCCCATGCAGGCAGTAGCTATAAAAACTGCAAGCACTTTTCATCTTTGAGCCATTACTTCTACTCCTAGGAATTTAACCAACTGATATTAATTGCACACGTGTGAAAAGATTTAAGTACAGGGTTATTCATTTGCAGCATTGTCTGCAACAGCAAAAAATCAGAAATAACCCATTTCCCAACAGGAGACCAGTTAAATCAATTATAGTACAGCCATACAGTGAAATACTCTGCTAGACAACCATTTAAATAAAAGAAGACGTCAGATCAATGAAACAATCCCAAGACATTTTATTAAATGAAAAAAATTAAAATGCACAAAACAGTATATGATTAATAGCAAAATTATTTTCAGTAATGGTAATTTAATAATCACTAATAATCATTATTTTCTCAAGTCATACTTTAGATGTAAAACAAGTAATTAACTATTTTTAAGGAATAAGCTTCTATTTTAAAAATATTCGAATTCGATACATACATATGTAGCATATGTATACTTGTATTGTACAGATAACTCTGAAAGATGCACACACAAAGTGGTTACACAGCAGAGGATCTGCACAGACATTTTTCCAAAGATATAAAGATGGCCAACAGGTCCACGAAAAGGTGCTCAACATCACTCATCATCAGGAAAATGTAAATCAAAAGCACAATTTTTCACCTCACACCTGTTAGATAGCTACCATCAAAAAGATTAAAAAAAAAAAATAACCCGTGTTGGCAAGAATGTGGGCACTGTCAGTGGGATTGTAAACTGATGCAGCTACTACAGAAAACAGTATGGAGTTTCCTCCCAAAATTCAAAGTAGAACAACTATATGATCCAACAATTCCACTTCTGGATATTTATTCAAAGAAAAAACAAAAACACTAATTTGAAAAAATACATGCACCCCCATGTTCAATGCAGCATTATGTATAATAGCCAAGATATTTAAACAACCTAAGTGTTGTTTAATGAGGTGTACATATATGATGGAATGCTATTTGGCCATAAAATAAGAAGGAAATTTTTCCATTTGTGACACGGATCTTACTAAAAAAAAAGTCAGACAGAGAAAGACAAAGGATTTTTGTCTTTATAAATGAGATAAGTGACCTCACTTATATGTGGAATTAAAAAAAAAAACTAAGGTCAAAGACACAGAGAACAGATCAGTGGTTGCTGGGGGACAGGGGAACGAAATGGGTAAAGGGAGTTAAAAGTACAAACTTCTAGTTATAAAATAATTAGTCATAGGGATATAATGCACAGCATGGAGACTATAGTAAATAATACTGTATTGCATATTTCAAAGTTGCTAAGAGAGTAGATCTTAAAAGCTCTCATCAGAGGTGCCTGAGTGGCTCAGTTGGTTAAGTATCCAACTCCTGATTTTGGCTCAGGTTGTCATTTCAGGGTTGTAAGATCAAGCCCCATGTCCAGCCCCAGGTGGAACACCCCTTGTTCTCTGCATCTTCACTGGGCATGGAGACTCCTTAAGATTATCTCTTTCCCTCTGCCCCACCACCACCGTCTCAGTGTTTCTCCCTCTCTAAAAAAAAAAAAATAATAAAAGTTCTCATCACAAGAAAAATGATTTTTGTAATTATATGTAGTGACAGATGTTAACTAGACTTATTGTAGTGATAATCTCATAATACATACAAATATGTAATCATTATGTTTATATACCCGAAACTAATATAATGTTATATGCCAATTATAAGTTAATTAAAAAATAAAACAGGAGAGTTACAAGCACAACAGAAGAAAAACATAAGTACTCGGAGGCAAGATGATTACTTTGCAGATTCTACAGGAATGTGGTGTGGCTGTAACAGAAAAAAAAAAAAGTATTTCCCCAAGCAAGGGCACAACAGAATGGAGATGCTGGGGATCGAACCCAGGACCTCATGCATGCTAAGCATGCGCTCTACCACTGAGCTACATCCCCACCTGGTGACAGTACTGAATTTTAAAGCTGCTTTCATGAAATAAATCAGAAATTTGCTCTCTTAAAACAAAACAACTGGTTATAGTAATAGCCAGGGGGTTTAGGGAGTAGCATAATGCAGAGGGTGTGTAAGGAGAGGTTCCAGGAGTTAGGAATGAAAGGAATTTACTTTTCTCTCTGATTTTTGTACTACTTGAGTATCTTACCATGTAGGCATTGCCTCCTTAAATAAAGATGTAAAATAAAAGAGAAAATAAAGGTTAAACAAAAACCACTTTTCTGCAATAATGTCCCAACTTTATAGATGGAACACTTAGGCTACATAAAAGAAGAGCCTCTCCTATCCACAAAGCCTCCAGCTCCTCCAAGCAGTGAGATCATCACCCTTTGAGCCCCAGAGTCCTTTATTCTTTTCAGGGTTAGAGACTATCCATGCCTTGTTGCCAGGATTTCCATTCCTCATCCATGCCCTCAGTATCCTGCTCAGGGCATCCATCATTTTTGTTAATCCTTCCATCCTGCAACCAGTGTTTGTTGGGAACTGACCATGGTCCAGACATTATGCTTACTGCCAGGAGTACATGAATAAGCCTCAAGGTCAAAGTCCCTTCTGACCTGGTAGATAGGGCCACCATGTACAGTCACGCAGGCTGTGCACTACGTAATTTCAGGAAATGCCATTCGCATAGGTACCCCCTGGATTTATGACAGGTAAATCTTACTATAGCCAGTGGCCTTGCCCATATGTCCAATAACCCAATGGAGAAAATAAAGAAAGCAATACACACATATTTCTTCTAACTGGAATCAGGGCAATGAAAGAAAAGAACCAGGTGTGATGAGAAAGAACAAAAGGAGGGATCTAGGGGATCCCTGGGTGGCTCAGCGGTTTGGTGCATGCCTTCAGCCCACGGCATGGTCCTGGAGTCCCGGGATCAAGCCCCACATCGGGCTTTCTGCATGGAGCCTGCTTCTCCCTCTGCCTGTGTCTCTGACTCACTCTTTCTCTTTCTGTGTCTCTCATGAATAAATAAATAAAATCTTAAAAAAAAAAAAAACAGGAGGGATCTATTTTGAGTTCCACATAAGCCATTCTGAGAAAGTGATATTTAAGCCAAGAAATTATAACTAATATAATTAGTTATATAACTAATATAATAGTAATCTTACTTAGTTGCTAGCAACACAGACCCAACTTAGTAGCTTTAGCAAAAAAAGTTTCCAATTTTTCTCATTCCACGAGAAGCCAGAAGATAGATGGCCCAAGATGAATTTGGCAGCTGCATGAGTTATCAGGAGCCCAGCCTCCTCTGCCTTTCTGCTTTATATTCCTTAACATGTGACTTCCGTTCTCTAGGTCACCTCATAGTCCAAAATGGTTGCTAGAGCTCCAGCCACCGCATTGGCATCAGAGACAACAGGACAGGGCAAGGATATCAGAGAAATAAGGGAACACACCCCACCCACTTAAGGAAATGACTGTGCCTTACAGAATATTCTACTTCCACCTCATTGGCCAGAAAATGGTCCCATGAACATACCATGCTGCAAGAGAGGCTGGAAACTGTAGTCTCTAAGGCACCACCCAAAGTTGTTACTTAAGGAGGAATTGTTTTTGAGAGGCAATGAGCAGCCTCTGCTATGGACTAGGAGAATAACAGAAGTTAATTAAGTGAAAGAGGTGGCAGGGGAACAGGTTCCAGGCAGAGGGAGCACAAGTACAAAGGCTCCAATGAGAAAAGTAGTGTGCCCTGTGCACACTAGCAAATGCAGGTACCTATCTCCCACTCTGGGCAAAGCCTTAGAATCACACAGACTCATGTTCACATTCTAATTTCACAATCCTTCCTCACTGAGAGCCTATAGGTAAAGTCTTTTAACTTCTCGGAGTCTGTTTTCTTACTTGTAAAACAAGAATTGTATGGGAACAATCTATAGATCTATTATGTAGATTAAATGAGATAACATATGTGAGGAAGTTAGCACAGCACCTAACATATTTAGCACACATTATTATGTATTAATTACATCTTCAACCAAAAGACTCACATAATTGTGACATAGTCAGTAGTCAAGGTTGTATTCCCAGCTTTGAACAAATCATGTGGCACACAGTGCTCAAAAAATGGTCGCTCTTCCTATTGTGACTATTGCCAAGGACAGTAAACAGCTCGTCAGGATTTCTTCCTGGCTCTTTCTTGACTCCTCATCCCAGGCCGGCCAACTGCAGATCTAACCAAATTTCAGATTGCCTACCTTAATGACAAACTAGAAATAAGGATGCAGGGGTGAGGGAATGCCAGCCCAGGGAGATAACAGACCCCCAGGTGACTGGTATGAGTCCCAGTCTCTCTGTTGTGCTCAGGCCCTAAGAATGAATAATTTCAACCCCAATGCAGAAATGCTTACTGCATTGAACTTTAATAAAACCCACACTTGGACTCCAGGAAATACTGCCATTTATATCTCCATTGATTTTCTAAACCTATTTTATTATTCCTCTTCCCGGTGAGGGTTGTATGTATTTTGGGGCTGCATTCCTTTCATAAATAAGTAAATATGTAGGTAAATACTTATAAGAGCTAACAGTTACTAAGCGTTTGGCCTGGGGCCAGGGATGATGCTGCAAGCCTTTGCCTCTGTTAGTTTATTCCCCCGTTATAGCAACCCAGTGAGGCTGGCATTCCAGTGTTTCCCATTCTACAGAGGAGGAGATGAAGATCCCAACAGTGAGGTCACTTCCCCCAAAAAGGAGCAGGGTAGATGCTATACCATCTAGCAGTTCCTCAAAAAGTTAAACATGGAGCTGCCATATGACCCAACAATGCCACTTTTAGGTGTGTACGCAGGAGAAATAAAGACATGTCCATCCAAAAGGTGCACAAATGTTCATGGCAGCAGTAGTCGTAAGAGTCAAAAAGTGGGAAAAATTCAAGTGTCCATCAATGGACAAAAGGACAAACACAATGTTACCTATGTACTCGAGGAAATATTGTTTAACCATAAAAAGTAATGAGAGACCAACACACACTACAACATGGGTGAATCTTGAAAATATTATGCTAAGTGGAAAAAAGCCAGACACAAAATACCACATATTGTATGATTCCACTGATCTATCCAGATTGGTCAAATCCATAGAGACGGGAAGCAGACTGGTGGTTGCTCGGGGCTAGGGAATAGAAGGGAATCAGAAGTGACTGCAAATGGAAACAGGCTTTCTTTGGTGGGGTGGGGGGGGGATGATAAAAATGTTCAGAAATTAGCGATGATGGTTGCACAACTCTATACATATACTAAAATCCACTGAATTGTACACTCTTGCCTGTGAATTTTATGGTAAATGAATTGTATCTCAATTTTTATTGAAAAAGAGGTAGAGCATAGATGTAACCTCAAGGCCATGGGATCCAAAGGCTTGATTACTGCGTTCTGAGCAGCTCAGTTATACGTGAACCTAGTCAATGCCAGGCTGGACAGGGAAATACTGAGTGCCTGAACTAAGGCAATGGTTTGAAAAAGCCAATAGTCTTTCCTTTCTGCTAAATCCCCTGAGCATGGGGCTGGCTCTCTCCCAGGCCTGGGACCCTGAGAATACCATAGAAGAGCTGCATTAATCGAAGCTTTATGGCATTTGGGAGCTACTGGGGCTGAGCAAATCTCAGTGGTCAGCGAGCTAATTACAACTGCCCGAATGAGGCCAACTCACCCATTAATACCAACAAGCCAGTTCCAGAAGGAAGAGGAAAGATGGCTGATGCAAATGAACCTCTCTAACTGTAGATTCAACATCTACAGTTGGTGGCCTGATCCCCCAGGCTACATCTTCATTGATATAAAATAATTCATACTTCTAAAAAATAATAATTTGTACTTCTGCAGGTGTTCCCAATTCACATACACAGACACACACACACATACACACACACACATACACTCCTGAAGAAGACCCCAAGCAAAGAATATGGCCTGGCACAAAGGACAGGAACTTTAACATTTGAAAGTCCTGAGTTCAGATCCTGCCTCTGCCACTTAGAAGCAGAGTAGCCTTAAGCAGGCCACATCATTTCTCTAAGACTCAGTTTCCCCATCTGTCAAATGGGGCTAATAAGTTCTACCTCTTTCATGGTTATACCAAGAACTAAGAGATGCCATATTTGAATGTTCCAGCTTGCAGTGGTGCTCAGTACATGGTAGCTGTTATTAATTGTATTATTAAATGATTTGGGTCATTTCCACATCACGTCCCCCTACACACTGAAGCTTGTGGGGGCTGAGCGGCCATGTGGCCAGAAAATGATTCTCTAATTTCAATGTGCCTGGGATGACTGTTTAAAATCCAAGGATCCAGGACACCTGGGTGGCTCAGTGGTTGAGCGTCTGCCTTGGGCTCAGGACATGATTCCGGGATCCTGGGATCAAGTCCCACATTGGGCTCCGCACAGGGAGCCTGCTTCTGTCTCTGCTTCTCTCTGTGTGTCTCTCATGAATAAATATATAAAAATCTGGGATCCCTGGGTGGCGCAGCGGTTTAGCGCCTGCCTTTGGCCCAGGGCGCGATCCTGGAGACCCGGGATCAAATCCCACGTCGGGCTCCCAGTGCATGGAGCCTGCTCTGCCTATGTCTCTGCCTCTCTCTCTCTGTGTGTGTGTGACTATCATAAATAAATAAAAATTAAAAAAATATATATATATATATATAAATCTTTAAAAATAAATAAATAAAATGCAAGGATCCCCAACCCCAGTGTTTCTGATTATAGGGAAGTTGACTGAAGTTGCTGCATATTTTGATAATCAGCTCAGGGTTTAAAACTTTCAGATAATAGGGGAGGCATATAGCTGGCTCAGCTGGAAAACCATGTAACTCTTGATCTCAGGGTCGTGAGTTTGAGCCCCACATTGGATATAGAGATTACTTAAGTAAATAAACTTTAAAAAGAAGAAGGAAGAAAGAAAGAAAGAAATCAATCAGGGGTACCCAGCTGGCTCACTTGGAAGAGCATTTGATTCTTGATCCTGGGATCAGGAGTTCAAGCCCCTCATTAGGTGTAGAAATTATTAAGAAAATAAATAAAATTTAAAAAAGAAATCAAATGCCATTTGGATTTTAAAAACCCAAAACAAACAAAACAACTTTCAGATAATGCTTCTCAGCCCTGGTTACACACTGGAAAGTTTGGGCTTCTTTGTTTTATTTATTTATTTAAGATTTTATATATTTATTCATGAGAGGCACAGAGAGAGAGGCCGAGACACAGGCAGAGGGAGAAGCAGGCTCCACGTGACATGGGACTTGATCCCGGGTCCCCAGGATCAGGCCCTGGGCTGAAGACAGTGCCAAACCGCTGAGCCACCAAGGCTGCCCATCTTTGTTTTAATGCCCAGGTCTTACCCCTACAGATTTTGATGTCTTATGACCCTTGTGTTGCTGGAACATTGGTATTTTTTAAAGTTCTAATGATTCTAATGTGATGATTCTAATGTGCAGCCAGGCCTGAGAAGCCCTGCTATAAGCCAGTGCTTCTCAGAGTGTGGTCCAGGGACCCATGGCATCAGCAGCACTGCAAACATTTTTAAAATGCATAATCTTGGGTGTCTGAGTGATTCAGTCGGTTGAGCACCTGCCTTCAGCTCAGATTGTGATCCTGGGTCCTAGGATTGAACCCCACATCAGGCTTCTGCTCAGCAGGGAGCCTGCTTCTCCCTCTACCTGCCATTCCCCCTGCTTATATTCTCTCCCTGACTGTCAAATAAATAAATTTTAAAAATGCACAATCTCTGTCCTTCCCCATCCTACTGAATCAGAAACTCTGGGAGTGGGACCCAGCACTCAGTGGTTTAATAAGTCCTCTGGGAGATTCTGATGTCCACTAAAGTATAAGAGCCCCCACTATGAGGCACGGTATCCCCAAAATTGATTGCATAATGATAAGAACCACATTGGGGTGGGATAACCATTCCTAGACAACGCCCTTACCCACTCACCCAGATTCTGGGAGGCTGGAATGGAGCCTGGGCATGTGCATTTTTTTACAAGTACTCTCCTGCTCCAACTACCAAGGGCTCTCCCAGCCCTTGGAATTAAATCCAAAATCCTCCCCTCAGGCCACCTCTTCTGAAGTGCAGGCTAGTCAAGGCAATGCTGATTTAAAGAAACACCACCTGGCACACCTGGAGGAGTGCACCTGAGTGGCTCAGTCAGTTAAGCGGCGGACTCTTGATTTTGGCTGAGGTCACGATCTCAGGGTCATGAGATTGAGCCCCATGTCAGGTTCCCCCTGAGCACAGCATGGAATCTGCTAGTGCCTCTCTCTGACCCTCCACCCTGCTAGTGCTCTATCTCTCTCTATCTCTCAAATAAATAAATAAATAAATAAATAAATAAATAAATAAATAAATAAATAAAGTCTGAAAATAAAAAAGAAACACCACCCAAAAGACTAAAATCCCCACCCACTCTCTTACCACCATCACCAGTCTTAAGCCTTAAGCCTCACCGGTTTTTTTAAACTATTACAAGAGGCTATGTGAGGAACCACAGGATGCTGCACACAGTTTCCCCTAAAGAGCTTCTCTGGCAAATACCACACAGGCTCCCAGCCCCAGAGGTGGGCACGTTTGAGACCCCCTGGCCCCACCCACCACGCACAGACCTGACTCTGAGGATAGTACTGGGCACCGTATATACTATGTTTGTTTGTTTTTTTAATAAAGTGGAATTTTATTTTTTTATGATAGTCACAGAGAGAGAGAGAGAGAGAGAGAGAGAGGCAGAGACATAGGCAGAGGGAGAAGCAGGCTCCATGCACCGGGAGCCCGACGTGGGATTCGATCCAGGGTCTCCAGGATCGCGCCCTGGGCCAAAGGCAGGCGCTAAACCGCTGCGCCACCCAGGGATCCCCGTGTATGCTATGTTTTATCCCCTATATACACACCTATGAGAAAGTTTAATTTTTAAATTCGGCACAATGAGAGATTAACAAAAACAAATAACAAAATAGAACAATTGGGGCACCTGGGTAGCTCAGTTAGGCGTCTGCCTTTGGCTCAGGTCATCATCTCAGGGGTCCTGGGATCGAGTCCCACATCAGGCTCCCTGCATGGAGCCTCATTCTCCCTCTGCCTGTGTCTCTGCCTCTCTCTGTGTCTTTCATGAATAAATAAATTAAATTAAATTAAATCAACAGCCACAAACATGAACAGGCATGGTCCTGGCTGATGGTCCCCCAAACACTACCGAGCTGGTTGCCACCAGTGATGGGAGTTCCTGAAATAGAGAAAGAGCCACTCATGTTAACATTCTTAACAAAAATAAAGTACAGACTTCCTTTGTTACAGTCTGTAGCTGCATCCCCAGAAAAGTTGATCTATATTAAAACACTCAAAGCACGTGTTTATAGGCAAATAGAATTAAATTATTGGCTCAGATGATTATAATGAATGTCTAGGAGGAACCCTCCACTGAAGGAAATGACCTGTGCATTGCAGACTATGCAACATCTCGGACTCCCAGCATTCAAATGCCCCTGATCAAATGCCCCTGCTCATGACCCTCTGATCATTGTAACAACAATAATGTCCCCATACATTTCCAACCTCCACCCCCCCCCCATCATCAGTACCATTCCTGTGGAAAACTGTAGGTTCCAACAAGGAGATGGCCCTCTTGCTCCCTTCCTCCCACCCTTCCTGTTTTGAATCTGTTGTATTTAGGACATGATGCTGGGAGCTGTGGCAATCATTTTGAGGCCATGAGGTAAAGGCTGAGACTTCACAGAGATACCACCCTAGTAATCATTACTAGTGCCTAGTAATCAGAATTTATTCCCCAACTCTCTAACTGCCTACCTCCAAACTTTGGATTATACAAATTAATCAAATGCCTTTATTATTTAAACCTTGTTCTTTCAATCTTCTCTCACTTGCAGTGGAACACATCTTTACTGAGAGAAGTAGGACAAATAGGCCAGTGTGGGTGGGTAGAACAAATTTAAAAGATCCAGGCCATATAATGATTTGATGCTTAGGGCTTTACTTTAAATACTCTCAGCAAAAACAAACCAAAAAATATGATTCCTAGTTATAAGATGAATAAGTTCTGGGGATATACTGTACAGCATGGCGACTATAGTTAACTATATTGTATATCTGAAAGTTGCTAAAAAAGTAGATGTTCGAAGTTCTCACCACACCAAAAAAAAACTGTAACTATGGAGGCACCCTGGTAGCTCAGTGATTGAGCATCTGCCTTTGGCTTAGGTCATGATCCTGGGGTCCTGGGATTGAGTCCCATATCAGGCTCCCCATGGGGACCCTGCTTCTCCTTCTGCCTATGTTTCTGCCTTTCTCTCTGAGTCTCTCAAGCATGAATAAATAAATAAAATCTTGAAAAAAACTGTAATCATGTGAGGTGATGGATGTGTTAACCAACCTTACTGTGTAATCATTTTGTAATATATACATATATAAAATCATTACACTGTATACCTCAAATTTGCATATATCAGTTGTATCTCAATGAAGCTGCAGGAAAAAATTGTGTGGAGTGACTGGGGTGGATTTGACAAGATTTAAGTTAAATCCTGAGAAATCCCTCTTGAGAAAAAAATTTGAATTTTAGAGGTGGGGATAGACTCAACAAAATAGCAAATGTTGATAATTCTTGAAGCTGGGCAGTGAACATACTACATACATATATATATTGTATATAATTAGGAAAATTATCATAATAAGAAAGTGAAAATAAATAAAAATTGAAATGTTAATTGCTTTTTAAAAATAAAAGGTTTGGTTTGCTTTTCTCCTAGAGCCAGGCTACCATTGATTTTTTTTTTTTTTTTTTTTTTTTAGAAGAATTGGAGTCTATCCATGAGGGTTAGTGGTCAGAATCTGCATCACACAATTTCACACAATGGGTCCCTGTAGATCTTATCATCCAGAGATTACACATTAGGAAAACTGAGAAACATAGCACAGCGGCTGAGTTCAGTGGCTTTGACACCCAAAAATTCAGGCTCTGCTATTTATCAGTTGTGCCAGTGTAAGCAGGTTACTAACCTTTCTGAGCCTTGGTGACCCCTGCTGTTAAATGGGTTTAACAATAGTGCCCACCCCTTGGGTGGTTGTGAGAAACAAATGAAAGGAATAGTAGCTACTGTGTTATTAGGTTATTATTTTATCCTTGCTTCTAGACTAAAACCTAGATTCTCAGCTTTCCCCCCATCCACCCAGGGAAATGATTAGGCGTTCCCAGGCTTTTAACTTGACTATATTTCTTTTTTTTTTTAATTTATTTTTTATTGGTGTTCAATTTACTAACATACAGAATAACCCCCAGTGCCTGTCACCCATTCACTCCCACCCCCCGCCCTCCTCCCCTTCCACCACCCCTAGTTCGTTTCCCAGAGTTAGCAGTCTTTACGTTCTGTCTCCCTTTCTGATATTTCCCACACATTTCTTCTCCCTTCCCTTATATTCCCTTTCACTATTATTTATATTCCCCAAATGAATGAGAACATATAATGTTTGTCCTTCTCCGACTGACTTACTTCACTCAGCATAATACCCTCCAGTTCTATCCACGTTGAAGCAAATGGTGGGTATTTGTCATTTCTAATGGCTGAGTAATATTCCATTGTATACATAAACCACATCTTCTTTATCCATTCATCTTTCGTTGGACACCGAGGCTCCTTCCACAGTTTGGTTATCGTGGCCATTGCTGCTATAAACATCGGGGTGCAGGTGTCCCGGCGTTTCACTATATTTCTGAGCCCCATCCCACCTCCATTCTGATCTTAGCTACCCTCCCCTTCCCTCCCCACTCCAATCCAGTATTGATATGTAATGCACAGTTTTAACATGCCAAGGATGGGCTAGGCTCCTTACTGAATTACCTCATTTAAGCCATCATTTCATTAGACCCATTTTACAGAGGAGGAAACTGAGGCTTAGGGAGGTTAAGATCATACAGCTAGGAAATGGGCTCTGAAATCAGGTATACCTGATTCCCCAAAGTTGCAGTCATTTTTAAAGTTTTCCCGGGATCCCTGGGTGGCTCAGCGGTTTAGTGCCTGCCTTTGACCCAGGGTGTGATCCTGGAGACCCGGGTTCAAGTCCCACATTGGGCTCCCTGCATGGAGCCTCTGCCTGTGTCTCTGCCTCTCTCTCTCTGTGTGTGTCTCTCATGAATGAATGAATGAATGAAGGAATGAATAAATAATAAAATAAAAGTTTTCCCAACATAGGTTCTGAAGGGTCCAGATAAAGATCTCATCCCCAAGACTAACCCACATTTGATCTCTACACACAAGTACTACTCGTTTGTTCATTCCCATTTTACAGTTAGGAAAAGTAAGTCCTGAGGTCTACCCCAGCAGCAGAGAAAGACCATCCTTCTGACTCCACTTCTAAAGAGCTGGGTGGGAAGCTCACATCTGTGGACTCTGGATCCAGTGCTCCTTTCTTTCCTCTCCCCACTCCACCACTGACTCAATCTGTGTCCAGGCCTGGGGAAGCAGGTAGGGTGGCACAGTGGGCCAGAACTGGTCCTGGGATCAGAAAGTGCAGTTCTGCATGACTCAGCTGTGTGACATTGGGTCACTCACTTCCCCTCTCTGAGCCTCCAGCTCCTTATCATACACCACAAACTCTCCATCTGTGATCATCTCATCAGCCCTCTGTGGGAAAGCCCCACTCTCACAATCTGAGCCCCAGCATTCCTCACCCTCACTTCAGAGCATGGAGACACAAAAAGCGGTAAAACACAAAGAAGCCTGCTCTTTGGAACCACAAGTTGCAGTTCTTTCAAGGACAAAGAAGCGGACACCCTGAGCTTGCCTAAGCTGGGTGAGGAGCCACATCTGTGGGAAGCACTGCCACCCCGTGGCCACTGAGCTCCACTGCAGGCCACCTCCAGGGGCTTGCAAGGGGAAGTCGCCATCAGCTCAGAGGCTGTGAGATCCTAAAGGATGGGAGGAAGGAACAGTTGGCCTTTGGTGGGTGGGAAACACTCAACAAGGCCTAGGGGAGAGAGAGAGGGTGGCATGGCATACTGGGAAGCACAAAGGCTGTTCCCCCACCTGGAATGCTCTTCCCCAAAAACAGACATTGTCCAAGCCAGGTTCACATGTGTCCTCTCACCTTCCTATTTAAAAATGCCATTCCTCCAGGTGCCTGGGTGGCTTAGTGGTTGAGCATCTGCCTTTGGCTCAGGGCATGATCCCAGGGGTCCTGGGATGGAGTCCCACGTCAGGCTCCCCATGGGGAATTGGCTTCTCCCTCTGCCCATGTCTCTGCCTCTCTGCATCTCTCATGAATAATTTTTTTTTTAATCCGTGCCTGTGGCCCCATTTCCTCATGCTTCATGTTTTCCCCCATAGCACTCATCCCCATCTCCAAGTATGTCTTTTAACCTTAGACCACATGTGTTTTGCTCATTTTTAACAGGACAGGTATTTTTGTCTGTCCTACTGGCTGCTGTAACCTCAGCACCTAGGACATTGCCTGGCCCATATCACATTTATTAAATGAATGAATAAACAAATGTACTGGTTCAGTGCCTTGGGTGGGTTACTAACGCTCTCTGAGCCTCAGTTTCCTCAATTGTAAAATAAAGATACCAAGAATCCTTTCCTTATCCTCCCCCCAGGATTGCAGTGAAGAACAAATGAGTTTCTATTCAGTGGGTTCTGCAGGAAGTTGAACAGTGTCCCTTAAAAATCCCCTGGAACCTGCACCCTTGGAACCTCAGAATGTGATCTTATTTGGCAATATGGCCTTTGCGTATGAAGTCATTCTAGGTTAGGATGGGCTCTAAAATCAATGACTGGTTTCCTTTAACGCAGGGAGAAGACACAGAGAGACACACAGGGAAGGAGGATATGGGAAGACGGAGGCAGAAATTGGAATTATGCCACCACAAGCCAAGGAGCACCTGGCACTACTGGAAACTGGAAAAGTCAAGAATGGACTCTTCCCTTTAGAAGGAGCATGGCCCTGTTAGGATGGCCACCTTGATTTTGGACTTCTAGCCTCCAAAACTGTGAGACAACACATTTCTGCTGTTTTAAGCCATCTAATTCGTGACACTTTATTACAGCAGTCACAGGAAATTCATTTAACACTGGAATTACATGCAAATCCTGTTCACCATAGCACAGGTCAGCACAGACCCCTTAGAACAGTACTTTCACCAGGGTCTGGCCAATCTTTTCTTCTGTTTCTCAAACACGTGAAGATCATGCCTACCTCAGGCCCTTTGCACTTGCTGTTTATCTTGTGTGAACCCCATTTCCCTCTTATCTTCCACCTGTGGCTCCTTGTCTTGCTTCAGGTCTCTGCTCAAAGAGATCTGCTCTGACCACTTGATCCATTTCTCTCTATGACATCGTTTTACTTTATTTTCTTCATAGCACTCACCAACCTGAAGAATCTCAATTATTTTATTAACTTGCTTAATTTTTGCCTGTCATGAAGGTCAGCTTCCTGAGATCAAGAACCCTCCTATCTTCTTTCATCTCCACTGCCTAGAACATGCCTGGCAAGTAAGAAGAGCTTGTTGTATTAATGAGTCTTATAGGTAATAATACTTATAGTTATTATCATGCCTGTTGTATAGAAGAGAAAACTGAGATACAGAGAAGTTCTTTAACCTGTCCAAGGTCACAGAGGTATCTATTAGCTTCCTAGAGCTGTCATAACGAAGCATCACAAACTTGGTGGTTTAAACAACAGAAATCCATTGTCTCACAGTTCTGGGGGCTAACAGTCCAAAAACCTTTTTTTTTTTTTTTTTTTTTTTTTTTTTGAGAGAACAACTCCCAATTATCTTTTATTTATACAAATAGGGCATCTTTAGCAAAAGACACTGAAACAAGAGTCACTATGGCCCAGGAGACAATACAGGGAGGTAACAGGCCTAGGGAGGCCCTGCTAGGGGAGGAGTCTGGGAAAGGTGGTTACAAGTCCTGGGTAAGTGCTGAGTGGTGAGGGCCAAGAAAGGAGCAAGCTCCGTTGGATCAACACCGTTGGCAGGTCATGGGCAGGACTCACAGTGACCTCCTTGCTAACTCTTGAGAGTCCCAGTCAAGTGCAGGATTGATTTCTACTGAACGCTGTGAGGGACCAATCTGTACCAGGCCTCTCTCCTTGGCTTGTACATGGCTGTCTTTTCTCTGTGTCTCTTATAGTGTCTTCCCTCTGTGCTTGTCTGTGTACATATTTCTCCTTTTTATAAGGACACCAGTCATATTGGATTAGGGCCCACCCAACGACCTCATTCAATTTGATTACCTCTCTAAAGACCTTATGTTCAAATAGGTTATAATCTGAGGTCCTGGGTGTTAGGACTTCTACACTGAAATCTGGGGGGAGAGGAGGACACAATTCAACCCACAAGAAGCTAGTATGTGGCAGAGGCAGAACTCAAACCCATGTCTCTCTGGCATAACATCACTGAGAGATTGAGGTGACTATAGCAGACTATGACACAGGTGCCCTCCCTGAACTACTCCTGATATCATGCCTTGTGCAGTCTCTGCTCACACCAAGTGGACCTGGCCATGGGACTTGCTTGAGTCAAGGGATATTAGCAAGCATGAAGACAGTAGAGGCTTGATTAAGGCTTATCTCATCCAAAGGCTTGGACTCGGCCCTCTTAGAACCCAGCCATTATGATGCAAAGAAGTCTAACTCCCCTACTGGAGAGAAAGTCCACATGAAGAGAAGCTCTACAGCTTGAGAGGCCACCTTGGACCTGCCAACCCCCACTGATGCCATGCAGAGCACAGACAAGCCCCTCCTGATCACACAGACATGAGCAAATCAGTGGCCATATCTTAAGCCACCGCATTTTGGAGTAGTTTATCACACAGCACTGACAACTCAGACCCCAAGCAAAGTCAACCTCAGACATGCTCTGAGTTGCTTGTTTATGTGTTGTTCACAAAACTGTTTAATAAGTAATAGGCTTACTTAGTTCTTTGAGGAATGGGACCAAGAATTAATTAATAAACAAATATATCTGCATACATGTTGAAATTATATTATTAAGCCTCAGAAGATAATGTTCTTACACACCTTTAAGAATATGTGCCATGGCAAAGAGATGGAAAAATATTCCATGCTCATGGATTGGCAGAATTAATATTGTGAAAATGTCAATGTTACCCAGGGCAATATACACGTTTAATGCAATCCCTATCAAAATACCATGGACTTTCTTCAGAGAGTTAGAACAAATTATTTTAAGATTTGTGTGGAATCAGAAAAGACCCCGAATAGCCAGGGGAATTTTAAAAAAGAAAACTATATCTGGGGGCATCACAATGCCAGATTTCAGGTTGTACTACAAAGCTGTGGTCATCAAGACAGTGTGGTACTGGCACAAAAACAGACACATAGATCAGTGGAACAGAATAGAGAATCCAGAAGTGGACCCTGAACTTTATGGGCAACTAATATTTGATAAAGGAGGAAAGACTATCCATTGGAAGAAAGACAGTCTCTTCAATAAATGGTGCTGGGAAAATTGGACATCCACATGCAGAAGAATGAAACTAGACCACTCTCTTTCACCATACACAAAGATAAACTCAAAATGGATGAAAGATCTAAATGTGAGACAAGATTCCATCAAAATCTTAGAGAAGAACACAGGCAACACCCTTTTTGAACTCGGCCATAGTAACTTCTTGCAAGATACATCCACGAAGGCAAAAGAAACAAAAGCAAAAATGAACTATTGGGACTTCATCAAGATAAGAAGCTTTTGCACAGCAAAGGATACAGTCAACAAAACTCAAAGACAACCTACAGAATGGGAGAAGATATTTGCAAATGACCTATCAGATAAAGGGCTAGTTTCCAAGATCTATAAAGAACTTATTAAACTCAACACCAAAGAAACAAACAATCCAATCATGAAATGGGCAAAAGACATGAACAGAAATTTCACAGAGGAAGACATAGACATGGCCAACATGCATATGAGAAAATGCTCTGCATCACTTGCCATCAGGGAAATACAAATGAAAACTACAATGAGATACCACCTCACACCAGTGAGAATGGGGAAAATTAACAAGGCAGGAAACAACAAATGTTGGAGAGGATGCGGAGAAAAGGGAACCCTCTTACACTGTTGGTGGGAATGTGAACTGGTGCAGCCACTCTGGAAAACTGTGTGGAGGTTCCTCAAAGAGTTAAAAATAGACCTGCCCTATGACCCAGCAATTGCACTGTTGGGGATTTACCCCAAAGATACAAATGCAATGAAACGCCGGGACACCTGCACCCCGATGTTTCTAGCAGCAATGGCCACGATAGCCAAACTGTGGAAGGAGCCTCGGTGTCCAACGAAAGATGAATGGATAAAGAAGATGTGGTTTATGTATACAATGGAATATTACTCAGCTATTAGAAATGACAAATACCCACCATTTGCTTCAACGTGGATGGAACTAGAGGGTATTATGCTGAGTGAAGTAAGTCAGTCGGAGAAGGACAAACATTATATGTTCTCATTCATTTGGGGAATATAAATAATAGTGAAAGGGAATATAAGGGAAGGGAGAAGAAATGTGTGGGAAATATCAGAAAGGGAGACAGAACGTAAAGACTGCTAACTCTGGGAAACGAACTAGGGGTGGTAGAAGGGGAGGAGGGCGGGGGGTGGGAGTGAATGGGTGACGGGCACTGGGTGTTATTCTGTATGTTAGTAAATTGAACACCAATAAAAAAATAAATTAAAAAAAAAAAAAAAGAATATGTGCCATGGGGCGCCTGCGTGGCTCAGTTGATTAAGCAGCTGCCTTCAGCTTGGGTCATGATCTCAGGGTCCTAGGATGAGCCCCATGTCCAGCTCCCTGCTGGGTTGGGAGTCTGCTTCTCCCTCTACCCACTTATGCACACGTGATCACGCACTGTCAAATAAATTAATAAAATCTTAAAAAAGAAAAAAGAATGTATTCCATATAGAAGTGCCTGAGTGTCTCAGTCAATTGAGCATTCAACTCTGGATTTCAGCTCAGGTTGTGGTCTCAGGGTTATGGGATGGAACCCGTTTAGGATCCTCTCTCCTCCCTCTGCCCCTCTCCCCTACTTGTATGTGCATGCTCTCTCTCTAAAATAAATAGATAAAATCTAAAAAAAAAAAAAAGAAAGAAGAAAGAAAGAAGAAAGAAAGAAAGAAAGAAAGAAAGAAAGAAAGAAAGAAAGAAAGAAAGAAAGAAAGAAAGAAAGAAAGAAAGAATGTGTGCCAGGTTGTGTCTCAGACCTCAGAGATGGGTGGGCCCTGAGGGAGCTGTGTAGAGGCTGTCAATTCAAAAAGCAATCAAGGGTGCTCTGACTCCTCCCACTGGATCCCACCAAATCCTTGATACAAAGCCCAAAGCATGGGACAAGCCAAAGATACTCTCAAAATAAAATTAAGGAAAAAAAGAGGTATCAGGCCAGAGCCAAATGCAACAGGACAAAGAGAGACATCTCCCCCAAGTGGGAATCACAGGAAATGCCTTCAGAGAGAAAGGAGGTCTCTGAATGAGAACTCGAAAGTGGAGCTGGATTAACAGTGACAATCTAGACCAGGGTTGCAAACTCAGTGCCTCCAGGGGCAGACAGGGTGTGGACCGAGGGAGGCAGACCAGGTGGGGACCAGCCCTAGGTGACAGGGCAGCCACTGCTCAGCTGCAACTCTGGGCTCTGCAGGATATTGGGTCTTGGCTCCCAGAGGGGAAAACCCCCACCTGGGGACACGGCACATATGCCATTAAATTGCAAACTGCAGCTGCCATCTGGTCCCTTTGGGCTCCTCGTGGCACAAGATGAGCAGGCAAGGAAGCCGCTGTCCCAGCAGAAAGAATTGCCCAGATCAGCTGGAGGAGACAGGGCTGCTTTCCCACAAAGGGCACAGAAAGATGTTTCTGCAATTCACTCAAGTGATTGCACCTGGGCACCTCTTGCCTGCTTCTGGTGGTGGTTTTTTTTAGCCAGGTTAAGTACCGAAGTACCACAGGCTGGGTGGCTAATAAACAACAGAAATTTATTTCTCACAGTCCCAGGCCCTGGATGGATGTCCAAGATTAGGGTGCTGGCAGGATCAGGTTCTGAATAAGGGTCCTCTTCCATATTGCAACCTGCCAACTTCTCCTTGTGTCCTCACAGGTGGAAGGAGGGAGCTTTCTGTGGTTCCTTTTAGAAGGGCACTAATCCCATCATGAGGGCTTCACTTTCATGACCTAATCACTTTCCAAAGACCCCACCACCAAATACTATCACATGGGGGGGTGGGGGGGATAGGATTTCAACATATGAATTGCAATGGGGGAAGGGGACACAAATATTCAGTCCATTGCACACAGGAATGATCAAGTACAGCTGCCACAGCCTAAGTAGTGGATGGTGACCAGGAACTCAAGACTCTTGAGGATAAAGATTTTGGTCAGCCGGCAAGTAAACCACTGAGGCTAGCAGGGGACACAGCCAAGGGCAAGGAGATCTAGGGTGAATAGAACAGAAACAAAGAGTTGAGTCTCCTCCCAGCATCCTCCCCTCCAGAAGAGGCACCCCGAGTCCAGTCAGCCAGCTTCAGTGTGGGGGTATAAAGGGTACAATTCTGAGACCAGTTCCCTTCACCTAGCACTTCTCTCCCCCAAAGCTCATACCTCCTTTAGCCAACAACCAAGGGAGGTGGGATTGATTAAGCATGAACAAAGTTTCATGACCAATGGAGTGGAAAGTGAATGGAGGTCATTTTCCTTTAGCCAGGAAAGAAATCTCAACAAATATACCAAAAAATCTCAAAACATTCTCTTGCACCCTCCACCTCCACCCCCATACTAGAGGCTGCCCTTCCTAGCCTTATTCCTCTAGGGCTGGGGAGTAGCCCTCCCCGTCCCCCCCCCCCCACACACACACACCTGCTCAGCCGCTACTCCCCCAGCAGCCAGAGGGACTCCCAACCTCAACCACCCATTGTGTCAAAAGAGCCCCTACCCCAAAATCCCAGCCCTGACATAGGGCTCAGGGCACAACCCAGACTGTAGTTTCATGGAAGAGCACCCTAATACATAGGAGACGTTCTAATCTCTTTGAACCTCATGCAGGAGGAATATGTCCTTAAGTGAAAAGGCCAAGAGCCTACATTCATATTTGTTTGTAACAATTACGCACCCGTTTATAATGTGTGTTTTTCCCCCACATCACCGAGCAGTTCTCTGGCACCAGCTAGGCATCCTACAATTCAGTTTGATTCTGATACTATTTACCTAGAGATATAGCTCAGATCCCACAGGTTAAGGGCAGAGTCCATGAGACCCATCCCCCTCCACTTCAGACCCCAATTCCAAGTCAGCTTATCATCTCGGGTTCTGACCTACCACCCACAAATGGGAGGTTCCAGTGACTCTCTCTCTGTGCTCAATTAATTTGCTACAGCAGCTCACAGAACTCAGAGAAATATTTTATTTACTAGATCACCACCTTCATATAAAAGGATATAATTCAGGAATAGCCAGGTGGAAGAGATGCATAGGGCGGGGTACAGAGCTTCCAAGCCCTTCCCAGGCATACCACTCTCCCCACATCTGCATGTCTTCACCAGCCTGGAAGTTCTCCAAACCCTCTCTTTCTGGGTTTCTGGAAGCTTCGTTACACAGTCATGATTGATTAAATCATTGGCCTTTGGTGACTGATTAAACCGCCAGCCCCTCCCCCCTCCCCGGATGTTGGGGGTGGAGGGGCTGAAAGTTTCAACCCACTAATCACAAGGTTGGTTCTCCAGGCAACCAGCCCCCATCCTTAGATGTGGTCCTAACGTCATCTCATTAACATAACAAAGGACACCTGTCTGCTCTCATCACAAAAAATTCCAAGGGTTTTAGGAACTCTGTGCCAGGAACAGGGATGAAATCCAAATATATATTTCTTATTATAAATCACAGTATCCCAGCTTGTACTTGAATAAAGAAGATAAAAATGCTGACGTCTGGAAGCAAACAGAAGGGAAGAGCAGTGGTTACCTGTGGGGGGGGGGGGGGAGGTTACCTGGACTGATGGCAGTGATGTGGGAAAAAAAGGCAGAAGGAAATATAGATAAAATTAAATGTTCTTATCACCTGCAGCCCATTGACAAATACTTGAGGCAGGCAGAGTATGATGTTCCTCCAGGAAGGTCCCAAGGCATCTTGCTATAGATGGAAAAACAGCCCTAGTTTGACAATAGCAAGGCCTCAGGTTTCCTGTGAGTCTTCTTTTTTTTTTTTTTTTAAGATTTTATTTATTTATTTATTCATGAGAGACACAGAGAGAGGCAGAGACACAAGGCAGAGTGAGAAGCAGGCTCCATGCAGGGAGCCCAATGTGGGATTCGATACCGGGTCTCCAGGATCACACCCTGGTGGCGCTAAACCACTGAGCCACGGGGCTGCCCCCTGTGAGTCTTCTTTAGCATATAAAAATCCTTTCGGGGCGGGGTGGGAGGGCACCTGGATGGTTCAGTGGTTGGGTTAGGGTTAGCGCACATTGGGCTCTAAGTGAGGCGTCTCCTCCCTCTCCCTCTGCTCCTGCTCCTCCCCCCTGCTCATGTGCTCTCTCTCTCTCAAATATATAAATTTTTTAAAGAAAGAAAATCCTTTTGGAACTTCCCCTAACCCCAAAGTATATAATCAGTTGCTACTCACAACCGCAGGACAGCAGCAACTCTTTCTGCCTACGGGTTCTGTCCCTGTGCTTTAATAAAACCACCTTTTTGTACCAAAGACGTCTCAAGAATTCTTTCTTGGCCATCAGCTCGGAACCTCACCCACATTCCAAAAACTACAACAGCAGCAGACACAGGGGACAGAGCCCCCACAGACAGGGAGACTGAGCTAAACAGAGGTAGAGGGTGTGAGGAGGACTGAGGTGGTGCCTGCAGGGCCCCCACCAAGCTTGGTCACCAATGCGAGTTTCCCAGAGGGAAGTCTCCCCAAGCCTCTGGCTGCAACCACCAGAGGGAATACCTGTCCTCATCCATGCAAAAACTCCCTGCAGCGCCCCCAACAAAGGGACTTCACACTGCGTATCTGTTGACACTGCTGTTTATGACCGAGGTGAACATTTATCCACAAAAACAAACAGATTAAAATACAATAGTATTGGGTTTTAGATCTTATGTATTTGTTTATTTGAGGGAGGATAGAGGGGCAGAGGGGAAGAGAGAGGAAGAAAGAATCCTGACATGAACCTGAGATCATGACCCTAAACCAAAACCAAGCATGGATGCTTAACTGATTGAGCCACCCAAGCACCTCCAGTAACTATTTTAAAGCGTGTACATTGTTGGGATGCCGGGTGGCTCAGCAGTTGAGCACCTGCATTCAGCTCAGGGTGTGATCCTGGGGTCCTGGGATCGAGTCCTGCTCGGGCTCCCTGTGGGGAGCCTGCTTCTCCCTCTACCTGTGTCTCTGCCTCTGTCTCTGTGTCTCTCATGAATAAATAAATAAAAATCTTTATTAAAAAAAAGAGTGTAAATTGTTACCAACTTTCTGGATCATAAGCCTTAGAAGTCTTCATACACCTCAATGTAGAAAATCTGCTTTTAAAAATCAAGCTCAAAGAAGTAACTTTTTGAAAAATGCCTATAGTGCCTTCCCTGAAGGACTGTTGATAAGGACAGAAAATTCGGAAATAATCTAACTGCACAATGATAAGAAGTAGTTATATAATCAGGGATCCAGGGAGATGAAATTCCACACTTATAAACTAATTTTCATAAAATTTAATTTGTAAAACTTGTTTTAAGGAAATGTTGTCTAGAGATAACAAGTGTTGGCGAGGATGGGGAGAAAAGTGAATGCTTATGCATTGTTGGTAGGGATGTAAATTGGTGCAGCTGCTATAAAAAAAAAAACAGTAAGGAGGAGGTTGCTCAAAAAATCAAAAACAGAACTACATATGACCCAGCAATTCCACTTCTGAGCATATAAATGAAGGAAATGAAAACAGAATCTCTCAGAGATATCTCCATTGTGAGATATTTCACTGCAGCAATAGCTATTATTCGCAATAGCCAAGACATGGAAACAACCTATGTGTCTGTTGACAGATGAATGGATAAAGAGAACGTGATATACATCTACAATAGAATATTATTTAGCCACAAAAGAGGAAATCCTGCCTTCTGCAATAGTGTGGATGAAACTGGAGAGCATTATGCAAAGTAAAATAAGCCAGACACAGAAAGACAGATACTGTTTGATCTCACATGACACGTATGTAGAATTTAAAAAACTCAAACTCCTAGAAACAGAGAGTAAAGCTGTTACTAGTGGCCGGGGGGAAGGGAATATGGGAAGACCTTGATTAAAGGGCACAAACTTCCAGTTATAAGATGAATAAATTCTGGGGATTTAATGTATAGCGTGGTGACTATCACTAATAATACAATATTATATACTTCAAAGTTAGGAGAGTAGATCTTAGATGCTCTCACGATAACAATGACAACAAAACTGGTAATTACGTGAGATAAAGGATGTGGTAAACAATTCATAATATATGCATGGATGAAATTATTACTTTGGGGATCCCTGGGTGGCGCAGCAGTTTGGTGTCTGCCTTTGGCCCAGGGCGCGATCCTGGAGACCCGGGATCGAATCCCACATCGGGCTCCCGGTGCATGGAGCCTGCTTCTCCCTCTGCCTGTGTCTCTGCCTCTCTCTCTTTCTCTCTCTCTCTCTCTCTGTGACTATCATAAATAAATAAAAATTAAAATTAAAAAAAAAGAAATTATTACTTTGTGCACCATAAATCTGCACAATGTTATATGTCAGCTATAACTCAGTAAAGGGGAAAAAGGAACACATTTTAGGGTTAATTGTCTATTGAGGCTGGTACCCGAATATGACGCACGCACTCAAGTGTTTTCAGATAACATTCAACCATGTGCCATGATATTCAGAACATAGTGTAAATTTTTTTTTAAATTAGTAATCAAAACCATACGTAAGTTGTTTTAAGGACAGATATATAGAGATAAAATTGTGTGTGTGTGTGTGTGTGTGTGTGTGTGTGTGTGTGTGTGTGATAGAAAAAAAATACTGAGTCTTTCTGAGTGGTATTGTGTTGAATTTGTTTTGGTTGAAATGTATATTTTCTGGATTTTCTGCAATAAGCATAGATTAGTTTTGTAACAGGAGGAGCTGTTGTACCATAAGCTATATTGGGGGTTGTGGTCTTCCCAGGACCTCCTCAGTCCCTGTGCAAGCCACGTTGATCTTCACTGTCAGGTGACATTGACTGTTGACCAGGTGAGATTTGCTAAAATCCAGATACATAAGCTCCCTGCTCTCTAACTGCAGATGCCTCACTCACCAGTCCAATTCTGTCATGAATGTTTGTGTCCTCCCCAAATCCACATGTTGAAGCCCTACCCCAGAATGTCATGGTATTAGAAGGTAGAGCCTTTGGGAGGTGATTAGTGTTTGTTGAGGTCAGGATGGTGCAGGCCCACGATGAGATTAGAGCCTTTGTAGGAAGAGGGAGACACCCCAGAGCTCCTTTCCTTTTCTCCTCCAAGTGAGGACACAGCAGGAAGGCAACTGTCCCCACGCCAGGGAGAGAAGCCTCACCAGGAACCCAACCGTGCTGGCTGAACCCTGATCTTGGACTTCCAGCCTCAGAACTATGAGAAATAAATGCCTGTGGTTCATAAACTACTCAGTCTGTGGCATTTTGGAGTCCATGTGGACTAAGACAGTCTCCCTTCTAGCTGCCCGAGTGGAAGTTGCAGAACATGCCTCAGAACGTGTAACCCTGCTGAAACTTTTGGGGGCCCCACAACCCTCAGCACCAACCCATAACCCTTTGCATAGTGTACCAGGCCTTTCTACCTTTCCATCCTCCTCTGGACCACCACCTGCTCTGCTCCAGCCACCTTGGACTTCTTTCAGCTCCTCAAACACCATCTAGGCCGTTGACCATATGGTTTCCTACACCCACAGCGCCATTTTCCCGAGCTTTCACCCAGCTAGCTGCTGACCACACTCAGCCTTCAGGGGTCAACTTCAGTGTCACTGCCTCAGTAAAACCTGCTCTGACCTCCCAAGCCAGAGATAAGAACCTTCTTCTGAGCATCTGGGCCCCATGCTACCTCTCTCAGAGCAGGTACTAAATCTCTTATAACTATTTACTCATGGTAGCATGAGTCAGAGTCCCAACAGAAAAGATGACGCACTTAAAATGAGAGAATGTGGAAAATGGGGCTGGGCTGGATGTCCAGGTGGCTCACTCACACGGCTGTTGGCTGTATGCTTGGCAGGGGCTGTTGACCACAATGCCTCAGTCTGCCAACATGTGGCCTCTCCATGTCACCTGGGGTTCTCAAAGCATGACCGCCAGGCTCCAGAGGAGTATCCCAACCATGTGGAAACAGAAGTTTCAGGTCCCAAAAGGTCCCGCCTTAGAAGTTATACAGCATTACTTCCACCACATTCCGCTGGTCAAACAGATCCAAGCCTGGCCCTGATTCAACGGGAAGGGAAAGAGATTTCACCTCTTGATAAGAGGAATGGCCAGAACTTACAGCTTATCTTTTTTTTTTTTAAATTTTAATTGAAGTGCATCTGACACACAACATTATGAAATACAAGGTATACAACACGTTAATTTGACACATTAATCTATTGTAATATGATTCTCATTGTAGTGATAATTAACACCTCTATCACTTTGCCTAATTATCATTTCTTTGTAGTGGTTGGAATAACTGAGTCCTAGTCTCTTGCTGATTATAATACAGTACTGTGTCTATACTCACTATACTGGGCATTAGATCTCTAGGACTTATTTACTACTTGTTGCAAGTCTGTACCCTTACATAGCATCTGTCCTATCCCTCCCACCCCGTCCCCTGGTAATCTTTGTTTTTATGAGTTTGGCTTTTTTAGATTCCACATATAAATGATATCATATCTTGTCTTTCTCTGACTTATCTTACTTCGCATAATATCCTGAAGGTCTTTCATCCCCTATAAGGGTCTGTTTACAAATGCGCTAGGTTAGGGGGGCCATCTATATAGGATAGGGTGGTCACCTGGGGCTAGTGGCAGCTGAGCTCTTATCACCCCAGGTCTGAAGGGTCACGAGGAAGGAGTGGCTACCAGAACGCAAAGGAGAGAGATTTGTGTAGAAATCACTGCCCCACAAAAAGGATTCACTTTCAGTTGAGGACGATGACCAGCCCAGGGCATAAGGAGGGAGCCAGATGAATAAATATTTTGACTTCAGTCCCCTCCCTCCCTTCCAGTTTTCTGCTAGAGCTTCTGTTGGCCATACCCAAAAGAAGCTGAAGAACAGGTAGCCCACTGAGGCAATCCACAGAGCTCAGCTTCCTGGCTCAAAGAGCAGGGTGGAGAGTGTATCTAGAAGGACAGACAGAAATAAGCATATAGTCCACCTTCTCTACGAGACCGGAAAATCCTGGAAGATTTGGTTCCATTTAATCAGTCAGGAAAGACCAGATTATACTGCAGAAACAACCCTCAGTACTCAGTTGTTGTGGAGTTTTTTTGTTGTTTTGTTTTGTTTATTTATGGGAAATACAGAGAGAAAGAAAGGCAGAGTGACACAGGCAGAGGGAGAAGCAGGCTCCATGCAGGGAGCCCGATGTGGGACTCGATCCTGGGACTCCAGGATCATGCTCTGAGCAAAGGCAGACACCCAACTGCTGAGCCACCCAGGCGTCCCCTCAGTACTCAGTTGTATAAAAGAGGAAAGTTTATTTCTTGTTCATACAAATGGGCCCCACGGGTTGTCTACTCACCATGGTTACTCAGACACCCAGGAGGATACCAAGGCTGGCAGGGCAGCCACCATTCTACATGGTGCCAGAGAAGAGAGAGCGCTGGAAGGTCTTGAGCCAACCACGAAATCATTTTCCTGGAAGTGACACCAATCATTACTGCCACAACTCACTGGTCAGTAGAGGTCACAAAACCTTCCCACCTGCAAAGAGCCTAATGGGGCCATCCTACCACACATCCAGAAGACAGCAAGCTGGGAATGTTGGGTGAATAGCACTGACATCCTGTTTTCCAATGCATCCCTGGCATTCAGCATAGCACCTTGGTAATGTTTGTTGACTGACTGAATGACTCTGATAGCAGGTCCATTCTCCTGTTGGCCACAGAGAATAAACGGGTAAGAGAAATTCACTGGGCTATTTGCCCACCAAAGTGATCTTCAGATAGAAGAACTATAATAGTAAAAGCCACATTACAAAAAAGTGGATAAATATCCATTGTAGTCACTCAACATGCAAATATTGAGCACCTACCATATGCCTGGAAGTTTTCAGACTGCATGTATTCCAGTATTTGAGTAAGAAAGGCCTCTGTATCACTCAAGATTCTTGTTTGTAAGCAACCTCTGTTACTGGCTCTGATTAATTAAGCAGTAAAGATATTTGGCTAAAAGATATTGGGGGACTTCTAGAATCATCTAGACTCAATGGGGCTAGGAGAGGAGAAGTTGGAGTGTCCCAGGGCAGAAGCACTAGGGAGGTCACAGGACAGAGAAAGCCCCACCCTTAGCCTTTTCCTCTTGTATGGTAGCTGCTCTGGCTGATGACAGACACGTTTCCTCTGCTCCGTCCTTTCTGTCTCCTCCTCTAGCTCCTGGTTTCTTTGCTTGTCCTGACTCATTTCACCATCTCTGCCTGCCTCCCCCATTACATAACTGTCCCCTGAACCAGGGGCCCTTATGTAACCCATGTCACCTCAGGCTTCCATACCCACCTCAGCCTCGCCTGTCTGGTACTATCTTTCACAGTTGGCTGGGCTGAGCCCTCAGCAAGCATATTGTGGGGGGAGGGAAATGTGGGAGAGGGAGGAGGAGGAGAAGGAGGCATTCCTCATCTCAGCAGTGGGACTGGACAAAACTCGACAGTCAGGAATGAGCTCTGGAGGAGCCTCTTCTGTACATGGACACTTGGAGCATGGACTGTTGTCAGGGGACTCAAGCTGGCTTCTGTGCCTCAAGTGCCACTTCTGTAGAATGTCTGCATCCCCAAGTTCACTGCAGCACCATCCACAATAGCCAAGACATAAAAACAACCTAAGCATCCAATGACAGATGAGTGCACAAAGAAAGTGTGGTGTGTATATATGATAGAATATTATTCACTCTGAAAAAAAAAAGAGGAAATCCTGCCATTTGTGACATGGATGAACCTAGAGGATATTATGCTAAGTAAGCCAAACACAAAAAGACAAAAACTGCATGATCTCATTTATATGATGAATCTAAAAAAACTGAACTCATAGAAATGGAGAGGTAGGGGCACCAAGGTGGCTCAGTTGGTTGAGCATCCAACTCTTGGTTTCAGCTCAGGTCATGGTCTCAGGTTTGTGGGATCGAGCCCCATGTCAGACTCTGTACTCAGTGTGGAGTCTGCTTGAGATTCTCTATCTCTCTCTCTCTCTCCCTCTGCCCTCTGCCCCCTGCCCCCTTTCCCTGCTCTTTCTCTCAAATACATAAATAAATCTAAAAAGAAGCAGCAGCAGCAGCAGAGAGTAGATTGGTGGTTGCCAGAAGGTGGAGGGTGGGGGAAACAGGGAAATGCTGGTCAAAGGGAAAGTTTTAGCTAAAGGAATAAGTTCTGAGCATCTAATGCATAGCGTGCTGACTATAGCTGATAATATTATATTGTATGCTTGGAATTTGCTAGGATCATAGATCTTCGTGTTTTGACCACAGAAAAACAAAAAGCAAAACAAAACTATGCAAGGTGATGGATGTGTTAATGAGCTTGATTGCAATAATCATTTCATAATGTACATATATATGTCAAATGATCATGCTATACACCTTAAATATATACAACTTTATTTACCAATTCTATCTCATTAAAGCTAGAAGAATAATAAAATGAGGAGAGGCAACTAGGGGACACAGTCATTAAGCATCTGACTCTTGGTTTTGGCTCAGGTCATGATCTCAGGGTCATAAGATTGAGCCCCACATCAGGTTCTGTGCTCAGAGTCTGCTTGATATTCTCTCTCCCTCTCCCTCTGCCCCCCCAAAATAAATAAATAAATATTTAAAATAAATAAATAAATAAATAGGATATAATATACCTCATAGGACTGTCATAAGGATTAAGAATACACACAAACACACACACACAGTATCTAGAACTGTGCCTTGATATGCCATAAACACTATATAGCTGTTTGCTATTTTTTTTGGAAAGATGGTTCTAGATGAGTGTGCCTTGATCTGTGGTCCTCAGACTTAATGTTCTCAGAAACTCTGTATACTCTTAAAATTGATAGAAGACTTCAAAGAGCTTTTTTTTAGGTGAGTTGTACCTACTAATATGTACTACATTTTAAATTAAAAAATTTTAAATATTTTTTAAGGATTCTATTTATTTATTCATGAGAGACACAGAGAGAGAGAGGCAGAGACACAGGCAGAGGGAGGAGCAGGCTCCATGCAGGGAGCCCGATGTGGGACTCGATCCCAGGTCTCCAAGATCACGCCCTGGGCTGAAGGCAGCACTAAACTGCTAAGCCACCCAGGCTGCCCTTAAACATATTTTTGAAAATATTTATTCATTCATCTAAAAACAACAATAAGCTCATTACATTACCTGGTAACATAAAATCTTATGAAAAGCAACTGTAATTTCTCTTTTTTTTTAAGATTTACTTATTTCTTTGAGAAGCATGAGTGGGGGTCGAGGGGCAGAGGAAGAAGGAGCAGGGGATCCCTGGGTGGCGCAGCGGTTTGGCGTCTGCCTTTGGCCCAGGGCGCGATCCTGGAGACCCGGGATCGAGTCCCACATCGGGCTCCCGGTGCATGGAGCCTGCTTCTCCCTCTGCCTGTGTCTCTGCCTCTCTCTCTCTGTGACTATCATAAATAAATAAAAATTAAAAAAAAAGAAAAAGAAGAAGGAGCAGCAGGTTCCCCACTGAGCAACATGGGGCTTGATCCCAAAACCCTGGGATCATGATCTGAGCTGAAGGCAGACACTTAATTGACCGAGTCACCCATGCACCTTGCAACTGTACTTACTTTCCAAAACACTCAGTAAGCAATGCAGGGATATTTTACATTTTTGAAAATCTCTGTAATGTCTGCTTAATAAAAGGCAGCTGGGTGACACATCTATGGCAGTTGTGATATCAGAGGTCTTGAATCCGCTGGAAAATTCTACATGCTTGTGTGGGTATGACAGTGAAAAGGGCAAATAAGATCTTGGGACTATTATATAAAAAAAGTTTTGATCTTGCAGACCCCCTGAGAGGTTCCTTGGGCCACACTTTGAGAACTATCTGGTACGCTTGGTAGGGAGAGAGCAGAGAGAAACAGGAATATTGTCACGTTTTCACCTAATTCGTATTCACCAAAGGAATAATGAGGAAGAGTAGCCAGGGATCAGATTTGCTCTCTTGACCCAAATATCCTCCAGTCTTTTCAATCAAAACAACACCACCCATCCTGTACCGGGCACTGACTCTGTCCAGGCATGATGCAAAGCCATTGACACACATTGTTACTGCTCACTCAACTCTAGTGGGTGCAGGCTGCTATGATCAACCCCCCCACCCCCACCTGCACAGATGCAGAAACCAACCGAGATACAGACCCACTGACTTCTCCAAGGTTGCACAGCATTCCGGAGATCAGTGCCCACTATTCCTGACCCAGGAGCTCCTGCTCTTAGACACAGAGTTCAAAGGTCTCTTCCAGCTTAGCAATCGTCCAAGTGCAGACTAAAGTCTTGATACTGATCCCGGGTTCCATCGCCAGTGGTTCTAATCACTGGCACCCAGGCACCCATTATGCTTAATGATGCAGACGATTCTAAAGGGTAGCCAGGATTGAGAACTTGGCGAAACCCTGGCCACTCAAAGTGCAGCCCTGGGATCAGCAGCCACCTGGGAGGGTATTAGAAGGAAAAATCCTCCCACACAACTGCCTCCAGCAAGACCCTCTGAACCAAAATTTGCTGTTTGACAAGAGCCCCAGGTGATCTGTATGCACATCACAGTCTGCATTTAGCCTGAACTAAGGGAAAGTGAGCTGAGATTTCTGCCAGAAGAGGAGGCAGTGGGGAGAGCCCAGGCTCTGTGACAGGTGCAGCTGTCTTTCTGGGCCAACCCATCCCTTGCCCTCCACAGCTTCTCTCTTAACCTAGGAGCCCACACCCCTCTGAGCTTGATAACTGAGTTCAGTTATCAACTGAACAGTCCTAAGGTTTCTGAAACCTTCACTGGAGAGGTTCACAGAAGCCTGTAAAGGATTATCCTAGAATTGCAACAATTCCAACAGTTCTTTGTTACATTTTAACTTTTTGCATTTTATTATTATATATTTCTTTCAGTTCTATTGAGATATAATTGACATGCAACACTGTGTATGTATTAAGGATTCTATTTATTTATTCATGAGAAACAGAGAGAGAGAGAGACAGAGACACAGGCAGAGGGAGAAGCAGGCTCCACGCAGGCAGCCCGACATGGGACTCAATGCCAGGTCTCCAGGATCATGCCCTGGGCTGAAGGCGGTGCTAAACTGCTGAGCCACTGGGGCTGCCCTTAAACATATTTTTGAAAATATTTATTCATTCATCTAAAAACAACAATAAGCTCATTACATTACCTGCTAACATAAAATCTTATGAAAAGCAACTGTAATTTCTCTCTCTTTTTTTTTTTAAGATTTACTTATTTCTTTGAGAGAGAGCATGAGTGGAGGTCAAGGGGCAGAGGGAGAAGGAGCAGCAGGTTCCCCACTGAGCAACATGTGACTTGGTCCCACATAAGTTAATCGGCATAATGACTTGACTCGCATAGCCTCGAAATGATGACCCCAGTAGGTTTAGTTAACATCCACTATCTCAAGTAGATGCAAGAAAAAAAGAAAGAGGGGAAAAATGTTTTTTCTTTGTGATGAGGACTTTTAGGATCTCCTCTCTTAGCAACCTTCAAATATACTATTCAGCAATGTTAACTATAATCATCATGCCGTACATTGTATCCGCAGCACTTACTTGTCTTGTAACTGGAAGTTTGTACCTTTTGACCACTTACACCCAAGTCCCCCTACCCTACTCCCTGCCTCTGATAACCACAAATCTGATCTCATTTTCTATGTGTTTGCTTTTTGGGTTTGTTTTTTGTGGGGGTTTTTTAATGTTTTTTTGTTTTTTAAGATTCCACATATAAATGAGATTGTACAGTATTTGTGGGTAGTTTGCCTTTAGGAGCAACTATTCTGTTGTTTTGGGTACACAGCAAAGCACCTTCCAGCAGTGAAATAGTGGAATCTTTTCTTGAGAGAATAGAGTTGCTTTTGTGGATGGAGATCAAGTTGCTTCAGGAGCAACTAAAAAGAGAGGAGGAGAGAGGGAGCCACCTATCTAATGTCCAGCGCTGGGACTGCGTTGGCCCCCTCCAAGACAGCAGTGATGAGAGTCAGAAGCTTGGAAGCCCCTTCCCTGCATGGCTAGCTGAGACTGCAAATGCAGGATGCAGCTTCAGGCCCCTGCTCCGTATCCGTAAGAGGAGCACCTGGGGCAGACACTGAAGTTCCTGTCTCAACCACCTTTCCCTCAACCATCCTTCTTCACTGAGTCTCTGTATGTCAAGTGCTCACTTCCCAGCCTCCCTTGCACTAGGGGAGGGTAGGTAACATGGTTCCAGCCAACAAAATGTAACAGGAAGTCTACAGCAAGGAAGGGGTGGGAAGAGGAGGTAATTCTAGGAATGATTTCCCTCCTAGTTAACAGGGAGGTCATGAGGGGAGCTCAAACATCTTCTTTCCTACATTTGGAGACTATCAAGTGAAGACTTGATGCTTGATGCTGTGGCAACCATCTTGTGACCATGAGGTGCCAGCCAAGCTGAGGATGACAGAGTAGAAGGCTGGAAAGAGTCTGGGCCCTTGTTGACATTGTTGAACACAAACCAATGGTGAGATCACCCACATCTCAACTTACTGTTGTATGATAACAAAAAACCCTATTGTTTAAGCCATTTTTCATTCTGTTACGTGAATGTTTCCTAACTGACAGCTTTGGGGGCATTGGGAGACTTCCTGTCCTTATAGTAGCCACTAACCACATGAGGCTATTTAAATTTAATTTTTAAAATTTAATTAATTTAACTTAAAATATAATTTAATTTTGGGATGTGTGGGTGGCACAGTCAGTTAAGCATCACACTCTTGATTCTCTTGATTTTGGTTTAGTCATGATCTCAGGATTATGAGATCAAGCCCAGCATTGGGCTCCATGCTCAATGTATTTGAGATTCTCTCTCCCTCCCCACCTCCCACTTGCATGCTCTCCCTCTAAAATAAATAAATAGATCTTAAAATTTAATTTAATTTGGAGTGCCTGGGTGGCTCAGTTGGTTAACCATCTGCCTTCAGCTCAGGCCATGATCCCAGGGTCCTGGGATTGAGGCCCCCATGGGGCTCCCTGCTTAGCAGGATGTCTGCTTCTCCCGCTCCCTCTGCTACTCTCCCTGCTTGTGTGTGCTCTCTCTCTCTCTCAAATAAATAAATAAATAAATATTTTTTGAAATTTTAATTTAATTTTATTAAAAATTGACATTTCAGTTCCACAGTCATACTAGTATATAAAGTGCTCAATAGCCACATGTGGCTAGTGGCTACCATACCTGATAGCATAGCTATAGAACACTTCTATCATTGGGGCACCTGAGTGGCTCAGACTGTTAAGCATCCAACTCTTGATTTTGGCCCAGGTCATGATCTCAGGGTGGTGAGATCAAGTCCCACGGGGAGACTGGAGTCTGCTGGAGATTTTCTACTTCTCCCACTCCCTCCCCCTCTGCCTCTCCCCCTCACCCCACCACACCTCACATGAGCGCACATGCTCTGAAATACATAAATAAATCAATCTTTCTAAAAACCCGCTTCCATCATTGTAGAAAGTTCTCATTGGAACAGCACTGAGTTACAATCTACCTGGGAAGACACTGCACAAACACACTACACACTGTGACATTTGTTAGTGGGAATCCAGAGGCAGTGCTCTTTTCATTTTTCAGGGGAGAAATAGGGCCAGGGAAGCCTCTGGTTTTCATTTGCCCAAAGGGAACTGAACATTTGAGCGCCTGACACAGCTCCCTACACCTCCTAGAGCTGTTCTCTCTAGGGCTAGAGACTGAAGGAACCTCCAAGGGACATGAGGTTCCTCTGTGAAGATGTCTGACCTTCCTCACAGCAAATTACGCCAGTTTAGCCACTGAATGAAAGAGAAAATCAGGATTGAATCCTAGTTCTGTCGACTGTATGACCATGAACCAGTAATTAACCCTTCTGGGCCTCAACGTCTCCATCTGTAACATGGGGTGAATAATAATACCTGGCCTAGAGGATTACTGGGAGGATTAAGTATTTTAAAGAATATAAAGCTCTTAGAACAGCACCTGGCACACAGTAGCACTACAAACGGTACCAAGATGATGATGATGACTATCCATGACTCCTTGAACAAGGTGGGGGGTGGGCATTCACCTGTCACTCAACAGCCTCACCCAAAGCTAAACTGATCACGTCGGTGAGAGTCCCTCTGGAAAACAAGCCTGAAAGAGGAAGGGGAATACAACTGTATATAAGTGTATATAACTCCACATGCCAGATTCTACATGAATCAATTTGCATTTATTATGTGATTAATCTGCACAACAACCCCAACAGGCATGTACTACTAATGTCATCTCCATCTTGAATTTTGCAAGAAACTGACGCTTAGAAAGGTGAACTTGCCCACGTTGACACAGGAAAGGATCTCGGCGTCAGTTCCCACAGGTACCACCAGGTGGCAATGCCTATCCATTTTCCAATTACGCAAGTCCGGCGGGAACGCTGAAGAGGTGTCTTCCTGTAAATATTTCATGATCGCCCACTGTATGCCAGGCATTGTTCTAGGCGTTGAGGATACGTCAGCAGATAAAACAGGGACATTTTTCTGCCTTTCCCTTCCATTTTTCCTTAAAAATAATAAAAGTTGTTCGCGGGGATGTGTCCGCGGCCTGACCAGGAGAAAATCGGCTTGTGTGGGCAGGAACTGAGAGGCTCGCTGGGAAATGATGAAAATTTCTGAAAGGTCTGTGGTCTTCAAAGATCAGGGCATACAATTACCCCCCAGAAGGGAATATGCAACCCACCTTCCTGCCTCTTTATCCCCGCCCCGCTGCAGGGAGGTAGGGAGCAGGGGTCACATCCCTGTCATGTCTTGTAGGACTGCGATGGAGTGGAGGGAGGTGATCTCACTCTCAGAAACCAGAATGGGGGGGGTGGGGGAGCGGGTTCTCAAAGTTCTGGGTTTGGAGGGAGCTTGAAAGTCTGAGTCAAAGAGGGAACCAACGCGGTGGGTGCAGCAGCTCCAGGCCCCATCTGGGCGATGCTGATCCGGGACAGCCAGGTGGACCAGAAGCCAGACTCAGTGTGGAGGAGCGAGGCTGCCTGGGACCCCCCCGCCCCCCCCCGCCCCCCGCCCCCCCCCCCCACTCCGCCGCCTTCAAGCCAGAGCTGCAGCCGTCGGGTGGGCGTGCATCCGGGCTGCACCGTGGGCGTCTGCGGAGCGCCAGGCCCGTGGCCCCGGGGGGACTGGTGTGTACCGCCCAAGGGAGTAGTAGTGGACCTGTGCATACGTGGGTGATGTGTGCCGCGTTGGTGCTGGAGGTTCTGCGTAGGGACCCAGATGAAAGATGCACCGTGTGAACCTGTATATTTGGGGTAGCCAAGGGCTCGAGCGTTGAGCGGTGTGTGCAAAGGGACAGTGACAAGTTGGGGCGGGGTGGGGGGAGCGGAACGTGCCCAGGTGGACACTCGCTAGAGGAGGCCAAGCCGCGGGATCCTCTGCGTGCAGGACCCGGTGCGTGTACGGTGAGGGGAAGTCACTGCTCGTGAACCCGCTTTGGAGAGTGTCCTGTACTAGGACACTCGTGGGAGTATCCCTCGTGTGTGTGTGTGTGTCCTTGCAAACGAATCAACTTGGGGAGATGTCCGGTGCGTCTGGACCGCTTACGGGTGCACTGTGAATGTGGGGGAAGTGTCTCCAAATTTGGGACCCTGAAAAGAGGTCGTCTCAGCGCTCCCTGAAAGGAGGGAGAGGACTGAGCGGGTGGAGAGACGCTGCGCAGTTGCCGCCGGGGGCCGCGAAGACCCGCGCGCGGGGCCGGGGCGGGGGGCGGGGCCGGATGCCCCGGGGGCGGCAGGGGCGGGGCCAGCAGGGCGGGGCCAGCAGGGGGCGGGTCGCGGCGGCTGCAGCGGCGCGGGCCGGGCCAGGGGGCGCCTCGCGCGGCAGCGGCTCTCGAGGGCGATGCAGTGAGCGGGGACCGGCGGGCGGGCGGGCGCGCGCGGGGCGGGGGCCGCGGCCGCGCTGCAGAGATGTGACTTGAGGCCAAGGACCAACAGGAGCGTCGGCGCTGCGAAGCCGCGGGGGTCGGTGAGTGCGAGCCGCGCCGATGGGGTGGAGGGCGCTGCTAGGACCCCACAAACTTTTCCCGCCGTGGACTTGGGAGGATTGGGGAGTCCGCTTCTTGGGCCCTTCTAAGCGCCCCCCCCCCCCACCCAGGGGGTCAGTCGGCTGAGGGAGACGGGAGATCGAGGAGGGGGGAACCACAGTGCGGCGGGAGAGGAGCCGCAGAGGGCGGGCGGGGGAGGGGAGGGCTGGAGACCTCTAAGCCGGGGTTGGGGGGAGGGTGCTGGCTACCCGGACCAGGTGGAGATCGGAGTCTCAGAGCAGGGTCTGGGGGCGACCACAGGTAAAGGACAGCTGGGAGTAGCGCGAGGGAGTCCAGCCGCACCCGGTGACTCGTGCGGAGAGCCGCGGGCAGGTCCGGGGCCGCGTGCTCCGCCCGTGGGGGCTGACCGCAGGGCAGACGGAGCCTGCTCACGGGGGCCGGGCTCTGGGGGTGAGCGGCGGCACCTGCCGCAGGGGCCGGGGGCCAGGCTTGCAGCCGGCGGTGCCTGCGCACTACGGGACGAGGAGCGAGCAGCGCGCGGGGCGGGGAGGAGGGGGTGGAGGGCGGCCGAGCGGAGACCTGGGGCCGAGGGACGGCTGCATACAATGGCGAGCGGCTGGCTGGGGCTGAGGACTAGCCCGTGCAGTGGTGCCTTCGCTGCCCTTGCGGGACGCGGGCTCCCAGCCCCGCACATCCCGGGGTCCCCAACGCCGGCACCCGCCTGGGCCCCGGGGGAGCGGGGCGCCGACCTTGCGGTAGAGGACGGCCCCAGCGCGGCTCGCGAGTTCGTCCCCTGGCCCCCGCTGTCACACCCAGGCCTAGCCAGCCCCCCCGCCCCCCGCCCCCCGCCTCCCAACTCGTTCCCCGTTCGCGAAGGGGGCGGCTCCTTGGAGCGCGGACAAAGGCCCCTGGAGTGTGGCGGGCAGCGGCGTCCCTGCCCGGGGCCCCGGCCCACGCGCCACACTGGCTGCCCAGCTGCGCCAGGATGGGGGGTACTTGAGCAGAGCCCAGGGGGAGGAACCGGGGGTCCTCGAAAAGACGAGAGAAGTGAGGGGGAAAGTGAGGCACAAAAGCCACGGGAACTTCAGCCAAGGAACCTTGATTCAGAAGTTTCCTCGGTGGGGTGGGGGCCCTGGGTGGGTTTTGACTTCGAGTTAAGCTGCATGCAAATAGCATGTAAATAGAATGCAAATCATCATCTGTGGGGCGGGAGCCCTCCCCGCGGCCGGTTTTGTATCTAGGCCTTGGAGTGAAGGGTTTTCTGTGTGTTCCCTGCTCTGAGTCTGAAAAGGGGTCAGCTGAGTTGAGAAGGAGAAAAATGCAAGGGGAAAGAAGTCGCCATTTGGGGCAGGCAGCAAGACAAGCAGTCATGTTAGAGAAGCTCCGACTCCTTATTGCTGAACTTGGTCTTTGCGGCCGTGTACCAGCCACAGAAGTGAAGCTGGGGCACTACAGTGTAGAAAACGGACAAGCCCCCCGCTCTCCAGGCCGGGGCCAGGTGGGTGAGCAAGTGAATAACTAAATAAGTAAATAAATAGTAAGTAGATATAACTTCTAATTGGGGTAAGGGCTGCCAGGCAAATAACACGGGAGGATGTCCAATACAGTGATGAGGGTTGGCTTCTGTAGGAGAGACCGTTCTCAGGAGTGACATTTTTGGGGAGCCTGGCAAGATGGAGGGCCCACCTCTGGGAGGTCTTGGAGGACCACCGCAAGTGTAGGGCTTAGAGGTGGGAATGAGTTTAGAACTGAACAAAGGCCATTGTGGCTGGAGCTTGAGGCAGATGTGGAGGGGGTGGGTGGGAAAGGATGATAGGACCAGCCGGATCCCAATCTTTGGGCCGGGGAAAGGAGTTTAGGTTTTATTCTCCTTGGGCCAGTGAACCCTCGGAGGATTTTAAGTGGGAAGCCAAAGGATTGGAGTTTTAAAAGCTCCTCCTGACCTCAACACAGAGACTGAAAGCAGCTCCCCTTTCATTTTGCCTCTGGGGATGGCAAGGCGCCGGGAGCCTCCGAGGGGCTCTCTCTGGCCTGTGGGGACCGCTCTGAGCCTGTCCTTTCCTGTGAGCCCACTGGAGGAGCAGCTGAGGTTTTAAAATTCACATCCCACTTTGAGGCAGTTCTTGTCCACTTTAAGGGGCCCCCTCCCAGAGCCCTTGGCCCTATAAGCACTTCACAGCAGAGCTTCCTGGGGGTTCTGAGTTAGTCACATTTTCTTCTCCGAATTACAGCCCAAGAGGAACCATCCACCCCTGAACGGACAGCCAAGGATGCAATTTGCATTTAAATGATTGCTTTTATTTACAGGATTGGAGCTGCTTTCCATATTCATGGATCTTGGAGCTTGTGTTCTGGCAACCCTGTTTACTAACCTAGGAGGATTATTAAATTCAAGGGCCCCCAAATAGGCTGGTGGTCCGGGCAGCATTGAGAAATGAAGGTTATGAGATGGTGTCACTTGGAAAAGATATCAGAGGGTGAGATTGTGGGTCTGGGAAAGAGCTTAATGTCAGGAAACCTTGTAACAGTTTGATCTTGCAGAGCAGGAAATGCACCGTCGGCTATAACGGGAGTAGGCTGGGACGGAGTGTAATGCTGGGGTGCGTGGGGAGATTGGCTCCACAGCTTCATCCTGGCCTTCTTCCAGACATGGGGTGAGGGCTCAAACCAGAGGTATCATGTAAGGGCCTCAGGTCAGGAGTTGGGAGTCCTAGTCCCAGCTTGGCCTGGGAATTCCAGTGCGCCTCTGGCCAAGCTGCCTCACCTCTCATTTTCCCAACAGGAAGGACCATGGAATCATAATTGTCTTCCTAATAAACAGGGATCCCATACTCCCAGTGTGCCAAGCACCTTGCGGAGTATTTTTCATGCACTTTTCACACTGGCTTTGGAAGGCGGCACTATCTTTCTCTTTTATAGAGGAAGAGACTGAGGGTCAGGGAGGTTAAGTAATGCCGCATGTCACATAGTTATGTCTGGCTTCACTCCCACTGAGGTCTTCCACTCTAGAGGAGACGGATAGAAGTGTAAATTCTGTGCCCGGCATTCATCCAGGTACCGAACTACTGACTGCCCAGGAGTAGGAAAGCCCCTACCCCACCTGCTTTTTTTTTTTTTTTCTTTCCCTTCCAGGTTCTAGCATCTCTTCCACGTCGTTAGAGAAGATAGGTTTAAGATGCCTCTGATCTGGGCACGGCAAAGGGACACTGAGGTAGAGGCGTCCTTAGAGCCCTGCTAGGAGCCACTGAAGCGAGGCTGGGCAAAATGGTGTTTGGAGTGATTTTATACATCTCGCATCTCTTTTCTGGGTAGTGGGTAGATGAGGACACTGGTTCCCAAGAGAATGGCCAGCGTCTGGTCTCTGGGTGTTCTGGCTCTGACTTCTTGACAGGAATACCCAGTTTCAGGGCCCCCAGGCTGGCCTGGGTTTCCCGTGGGAAAACCATCTTCATAGTGAGGCTTCCACTTAGAGCACCTGCTTTGGGATCAGGTGAGTTTAGAGCCTCCCAGGGCAGACTACCACCCAGGGCATCTCCCTTTCGCACCACCTCAGGGATCTCTTTGGTTGCTGTGATGGGGGAAGCTGGAAACCAGTGTTGGACAAACATCTGGGTGAGCCCCCTTCCCACCCCATCTCCATGGCAACTGCTCCTCCTGGAAAAGCAGTCAGCAAAGTTCATAACCTCTGACGAGGGAATGTTTGCCAGTCATTTCTATTTATTTAACAGACAGCTTATATAAGTGCTTGCCCTGTGTCATCCACTGTCCTAAAACCTATTATTTTAATCCTCACAACAATGAGGGGTGCCGCTAACACCCCTGTTTTGCAGATGAGGAAACTGAGGCAAGAAAGGTTAACTCAGCTGCCCAGCGTCACAAAGTGCTGCTGGCAGGTGGCGGGGGCAGAACTTGAAACCCAAAGATCCCGCTCAGAAGTTCACCCTGCTTGATGAGGAGCGGGGCTGGGAGAACTAGGCCTGCGTGTGGCCTTTGGGCAGGCAGCACTGTCCTCACACAAGGAAACTTGCCTGCATTTTTTCCAGCCTCTGCAGGCCCCAGCTCGTGGAGAAATGGAGCGTGCTGCTCCTCCACCTGCCGGAGGCTTCTGGCCCCTCTGCGGCAGGGACGGGGAGGGGGGGGGTGGTGTAGACAGGGGATCAGGAGAGAGGGAGAGAGGGAGAGAAGGAGAGAAGGAGATAGCGTATTTAAGAGCCTCTGAATGAGTCACATTTCTGGGAGCCTGCCTGGCAGCAAAGGTAATTAGTATGTGAGCCGAGGCTTGTGCATTCGTTCACATTTGTTCATTCCTCCTTTTGAGGAGCCGCACGCCTACATCCCATGGGTTTGTTGCCATATATTCATCCCGACCCAATCAGCCTTGCCTGCGGCTGACTTGAAACCTCTAATCTGGCATTGTTCAGTTAGGGATTCCTGAAGAACTGCTCTTTTGGTGGGAGGGAGCACCAAGTGGCCCACCCGGCTGGATGGGGCTGACCTGACAGTGGATGCCTCCTGCTGGGTCTCTGGCAGGGCTGGTGAGGTGAACTCACTGGGGCCATGGCTCCTGGCCACCCCTGCTGCCTATGTCCAAGCTTCTCGAACCTCGGTGTGCCCAAGCATCTGAGCACACTTGGAGTTTGCTGCAGGGCTTGCTGAAACCCAGGGGGCTAGGCCTCCACCCCCCTCCCCATGAGAGTCCGAGTATCTAGTGACGCTGCTGCTGTTGGCGGCCTGAGGATCAAACTTTGACTTAAACCAGTCAGTCAGTTCTTTCCTCCATAAGACCGCAACCAGGGGATCGATCCCTGGGTGGCTGGGGGATCCCTGGGTTGCTCAGTGGTTTGCCCTCACCCCAGAGTGTGATCCTGGAGTCCCGGGATCAAGTCCACGTTGGGCTCCCTGCATGGAGCCTGCTTCTCTCTGCCTGTGTCTCTGCCTCTCTCTGTGTGTGTGTCTCTCATGAATAAATAAATAAAACCTTTATTTTTTTTAAGATTTATTTTTATTTATTTATGAGAGAGAGAGAGAGAGAGGCAGAGACACAGGCAGAGGGAGAAGCAGGCTCCATGCCGGGAGCCCGTCGCGGGACTCGATCCCAGGACTCCAGGATCGCGCCCGGGCCAAAGGCAGGCGCAAAACCACTGAGCCACCCAGGGATCCCCTAAATAAAACCTTTTAGAAAAAAAAGACCACAACCAGAACATCTGCCCTTCTGGGGTAACAGGAGGGGCGAGACCGTTTTTATCAATCCATTTGTTTAGCAGCTGGGTTGTAAGCCCTGCCCATGAGCCAGGCACTAGCAAGTTAGTGCAGAACAAGACAGACAAAACCCTGGACATGGGAGAGCGGGGGAAGAGTCCAAAAGGGTAATAAAATATCTGGCAATTGTGGCAAACGCTACAAAGACAAAAATCAAAAGTACTGGTGTAGAGCATAATGGGGACAGGAAGGACCTTGTTTAAGACAGACTGGCCAGCAAAGGGCTCACTCACCAGGTGACATTTCCAAAGTCCTGGTCTGTAGTAAGGGCCCAGGTAACAATAGTACAATTGTTTGCCCCCTGGCTCCACCACTTTCTAGCTGTGTGACCTCGAACAAGCCAGCTGATCTCTATGTTTTATTTACTAAAAAATGGAGATGGTAAGAGTACTTGCCTCATAGTGTCACTGCAGAAAAGGCATTAATATATATGAAGTAAATGAAAGTATGCCTACAGCGAGGTAAGCATTATGAGCCAGTTACTGTCATTGTCCCTCTGGCAGGGGTAGAAAACTCTGGAGGGCAATTCTGAATTCCCTCAGAAATCCTAGATGAGCCAGTCTCAGCTTCATTCTGTGAGGCAGTCTGTAGCCCTCTTGATCATCCTCGACATTGTTTTGTAGAGTGGGGTGGCTGTCGTCACCTCCTGGCCATCCTTAACAATGATAATGATCCACAAGAGACAACTGGATCCCACTAAAGCTCCTGACTGCTATTGGTTGCATCTGCATGCCTGGACATTGGGCAGGGAGGACATCCTGGAAGAAGGAGGCCCCATGATGTGGAAGGAATAATAGGATTTCTTTGTTGGCAAGTAACACAAACCCAGCTCAAACTGGCTTAATCCAAAAAAGGGAAGCTAATTGGCAGGGTGAATAGTGACTGGACCAGGAGTCTGACTGCCAACATCTAGAGTGCATCCTTACCCCTAATTTGCTTGAGTAGAATACTGGGATGCATACTTAAGCACCTCTTGCCAGATGCCTTCTGTCCTGAACCTGCCTTCCCTCATCTATAGGCAAAGGTGACGATCCCTATAGCACAAGGCTCCTTCTCATTTGGCGGCATCAATAATTTATCCCACTCAATGGCTTCACAGCCAAGGCAGGATCAGAGCTGCTCCTGGGATCCCGTAAAGGAGCAGAGAGAGAGAGAGAAAGAGAGAGGTGGTCGATACTGCATTTACTTAAGGAAGCCCCAGGGATAAGCTGGAGCTGCCTGGATGTGGCTGGTTACAACCTCACACAGGGGTGGAGCTAAGACAATAGGTCCAGCTTGAGCTGCCTGGAAACAGGCATCAGAGCGGAGCTGTGTAGGCCATAGCTTTCTGAAGGCCAGGCTCCGTTCAAAAGCAAGAGCTGGTGGCAGTGGGGTAGAGGAAAGAGTCCTAGTGAATAAGCCTCTCATTCATTCAGCATTTACTAAGCATCCACTTTGTGCCAGCACTGTGTGCTACTGCTGGAGTCTACACCAGTGGCGCTGTCCTGATGAATTTGCATGCCCTCCCTCCCCAGGGGACATTTGGCAGTGTCAAAAGATTTTGGGGTTGTCACATTTTTAGGTTGGGGGAGTGGGTGTGCCATGGGCATCTAGTGGATAGAGGCCGTGGGTACTGCCGAACATCCTACAATGCACAGGACAGCCCCTCACAGCAAAGACTCCAAGGTTGAGAAACCCTGGTTGACCCTGATGAACTTAATGGTGTCCCTGTCCTCCTGCATCTTGCCGTGGAGAAACACAGGGAAAAGAGCAAGAAGGGAATGGGAGAAACAAAGTAAAGAGGCAAGAAAAAAGAAAAAACTATTAGAACAAAGAAAGAAAGAAAGAGAGAGAGAGAGAGAGAGAGAGAGAGAGAGACAGGAGGCTCTGGTGAAGAGGAATGGAGCTGTGACCTTGGCCAAGGCCTGAGAGGGTGACATTAGGTGGGGGTGAGGAACAGTTTTCCAAGCAACCGGTTGGGAAAGCTCAAGCAGAGGGAGGAGGAGGGGTAAGATGAGACTTGGGTTAAGCCCATTTGCCATGGCTGCTGTGTGGAGTCCAGCTTTCATGGGGGCCTGAAAGAGTGCCAAGGGGGATCCTGCAGGCGCCCTGGGAGAGGTAGAGGGTGCCGTGAGGATGGTTTCTCTGGAGGTCTTTGGAGGAGGTCTGAGGGGCGAGGGAAACGGAGAACCCAGGATGATAATTCATTTTGGATACACTGTGTTTGAAATGAGGGTATGCTTCTAGGAGCTGGGTGGTATGACCTTGGTTAAGTGTCCTGACCTCCTGGAGACCCTGTTTTGTCACCAGTGTAAGGACTGGATGTGCCCGGTGCCTGGCTTAGAGTGAGTCATAGGTAAATATTAAGCCGTTACCATCAAGAGGCTGGAAAGAGGCAGTGCATACCATTCTCAGCACAGTGCTGGGCTCATAGCTATAACTCTTCAGTTTTGTTTCCATTCCCTTATGTTTGAAGAGGTCAGACGTAGCACAGAATATAAAAATCAACGAATACAAAAGAGTATACAGAGTGAATCTCTCTCTCACCCTCTTCACCAGTCACTAGCAGTGATGATTCATGATTGTTGACTGTGCCAGATCAAGGCTGCAGATGGGAGCTGAAATCAGGGTCCTGTACCACCACCCCCTTCCCAGCCCCCCCTCTTTCACAGCCCCAGGGGCTGTGCTGTCTGGAGAAAGGGGTGCCTTTTTCTGATCTGTCAAATGTGCCTTGTGGGCCAGCAGGTTCCAAATGAGGTGGGTCTTAAAGTCAGCAAAGTGGGAAATCTTACACTGAATCAATCTTTTTCTCCCTCCAAACCCCCCTCCCAACCCCCCCCCTCCTCAATATTCTGGAACATTTCTGGTGCCAGAGAGAAAGATGAGAACCCACAAGGTGCTCGCCTTCCTCCTACTCTTTGTGATCGCCTCCGGGGCCTCTGAGAACGCCAGCACATCCCGGGGCTGTGGACTGGATCTCCTCCCTCAGTACGTGTCCCTGTGCGACCTGGACACCATCTGGGGCATCGTGGTGGAGGCGGTGGCTGGGGCAGGCGCCCTGATCACGCTGCTCCTGATGCTCATCCTGCTGGTGCGGCTACCATTTATCAAGGACAAGGAGAAGAAGGACCCCGTGGGCCTCCACTTCCTCTTCCTTCTGGGGACCCTGGGCCTCTTCGGGCTGACATTTGCCTTCATCATCCGGGAAGACGAGACTATCTGCTCGGTGCGCCGGTTCCTCTGGGGCGTCCTCTTCGCGCTCTGCTTCTCCTGCCTGCTGAGCCAGGCGTGGCGCGTACGGAGGCTGGTGCGCCACGGCAAGAGCCCCTCGGGCTGGCAGCTGGTTGGTGTGGCGCTGTGCCTGATGCTGGTGCAGGTGATCATCGCCATCGAGTGGCTGGTGCTGACTGTTCTGCGCGACGCAAAGCCGGCCTGTGCTTACGAGCCCATGGACTTCGTGATGGCCCTCATCTACGACATGGTACTGCTGGTGGCCACCCTGGGGCTGGCGCTCTTCACGCTGTGCGGCAAGTTCAAGAAATGGAAGCAGAACGGGGCCTGCATCCTGGTCACAGCCTTCCTCTCTGTGCTCATCTGGGTGGCCTGGATGACCATGTACCTCTTTGGCAACGCCGAGCTGCGGCAGGGAGACGCCTGGGGCGACCCCACCTTGGCCATCACGCTGGTGGCCAGCGGCTGGGTCTTCGTCATCTTCCACGCCATCCCCGAAATCCACTGCACCATCCTACCAGCCCCACAGGAGAACACGCCCAACTACTTCGACACCTCGCAGCCGAGAATGCGGGAGACAGCGTTTGAGGAGGACGTGCAGCTGCCACGGACCTACATGGAGAACAAAGCCTTCTCGATGGATGAACACAATGCAGGTAACACGGTCGTCACCCTGCTGGGTTAGGCTCTGGGCCCATGTGCCCCCAAAGGCCTCCCTTCTTTCTCTCTAGTGGGGATCCGTCCTCCCGGGGCAGTCCTGGCAGATTGGAGCCCACAAACATTGGCCTCTGCGCTATCACTGGCCCAGGGGTGGATTTTTATTTAGCATTTCTTCCTATCAGTTGGCAACTAATGTAATATAAAACTCCAGATTTCTCACCTCTTTGGAAAAGTCAGCTCTGGCAATGGTGGGTTGACATTCCCACCCGGCAGCGATTGTCTAGAGCTGATCTGAACCAGTGTAGGCTGGAAGGTGCTGCCGCTCAGGAGTTGTAGCTGCTCTTTTTGTTTGTTTGTTAGTTTTAATTTTAATTCTGGTGTAGTTAACGTGCAGTGTTATATTAGTTTCAGGGGTACAATCTAGTGATTCAACAGCTCCATATATTACTCAGTGCTCATCAGTGTAAGTGTATTCTTAATCCTCATCACCTATTTCACCCATCCACCCCTATCCCCAGCCTCCTCTCAGCTCGTAACCCATCTGTTGTCTATAGTTAAGAATCTGTTTTTTGGGTTGTCTCCCCCCACCCAGCCCCCTTTGTTTTGTTTCTTAAATTCCACATATGAGTGAAATCATTACGTCTTTATATCATTACATTATTTGTCTTTCTCTGACCGGCTTATTTTGCTTAGCATTATAGATCCTTCTGTAGATCCACCCATGTTGTTGCAAATGGCAAGATTTCATTCTTGTTTAAGGCTGAATAATATTCCATGATACATATACCAAGTTTTCTTTAGCTATTCATCTATTGATGTACACTTGGGCTGCCACTGTGGTAGACAGTATGGAGGTTCCTCAAAAAATTAAAAATAGAACTACCCTATGATCCAGTAATTGCACTCCTGGCTATTTACCCAAAGAATGTGAAAATGCTAATTTGAAGGGATATATGCACCCTTATGTTTACTGCAGCATTGTTTATAATAGCCAAATTATGGAACAGGCCAAGCGGCCGTTCCTTTAGGTGGGGATCCATTTTGTGTTTACCACACTCCCCACCACTCCCCTATTGCTCCCCAACCCGGCTGCTATAACATATTACCATTAATTCCCTGCTACCTAGAAGTGTTTGAGTTTGTAGTCCAGGTCCTAGATGGATGCAGGGCATACTGGGGGCAACGCTTGTGTCTCCTCCCCACCTCCGCCATTAGGTGTGTATGAATTGATCCCTGGAGTCAGATTCCCAGACTCAAATCCAGCCTCTGTACTTCCTAGATGTATGGCTTTGAGCAAATTGCTCTACCTCTCTGAGCCTCAGTTCTTCCCATCTGTAAAAGAGAAATAATGAGAGAATGCACCTCTAACGCTGTTGTGAGAGGTAACATACTGAGGGATCTGGCATGCTGAATGTGTGTCTTGGTTGGGTTCCCAGGACCTGGCATGCTGGATGTGTGTCTTGGTTGGGTTCCCCTGAAAGCAAAGCCTGAGACTTGGGTGCAGCTGGCTTACCTGGGAGGTGTTCCCTGCAAAGGAAAGGGGAGGGATAATGAGACCAGGAAGCCAGAAACAACCAACAAGTACATCAGTGGGTTGGTGACTGCTGTAGTAAGCTGGAGCTTGGACCTGACAGGGATGCGTGTAGAACAAGCCTCAGACTTGATCTTTCAGATCAGGAGCCTGCGGCATTTGCCACCAACTCCTCAGTCACCCACTGTCATGTATGTCCTTTGTCTCCCGCTCTCATTGCCACATCCCCCATTACCCTGGCCAAATAAGTTCTCTTGGCTTCTGAGAGACTTGCTGGACACTAGAGGTGACAGCTGTCTGGGTACCCAGGACTGTCTGATACCCCTGCAGCAGGATTCAGAGGTGAGCTTAGAGGATGTGGTGCAGGCACTCGAAGCCCCTGCTTTAGATGCTTCAGAAGTATCTCTTCGAGTCATTACTTCAAGTGAGTCTGCTAGGTTCCCAGCATTTGAGATTAAATAAAATCGCCTTTTCTCAGTTGCCTGAAGATAGATCAGGGGCTCTAATAATGACCACATTAATAGTAGTAGTAGCCACAGCAGGAGTAGTACTGATTACTTAGCTGTTGTTTATTGAGCGCCCCTGTGTGCCAGGTATTATTCTAAGTCCTCAACTTCCCTTGCTGTACCCAGTGAGGTAGGTCCTGATATTATCCCCATCTTATAGATGAATAAATGGAGACTCTAAGAGGTTCAGTAACTTGCCAAAGACATACAGCTAGGAGATGGTCCATTCCAAATGGTCAGGGTCCCCTTTCAGTGATGCTCACCCAGGCAGCTGGGCAGTGTTCACTGGCCAGACATGACTGCGGAGTCCACCTTCCTGGGTTGAGTGCTGAGTGTACCCTACCTGTCCCCTGCAGGCAGGGAGAAGCACATCGAGGCATCAGATCCTCAAAGGCCACCCGGAGCCCTCCCCACCTGGATGTGCCCAGTTTCCTCTGTACCTCCAGCTCCCGACCAGACCAGCAGTAGGGAACACCAATGGCCTCAACTGTGGATGAGGCTAGAAACCCTGGTGTGGTCTTTATCAGAGCTGTATCGTTCTTGTTAGAAAGTCCCAGGCCAGCAAGCCCATGTTGTCAAAGGATTTAACAAGAATGAGCATCAGCTTTGGTGGCGCTGGCTCCCCATGTTGCCAGGACAAGGGGGGTCAGGATGGAGTCATCACTGTGAGCCCAGAGGGCCCTCCAGGGAATGTCATGAGCAGAGGTCAGGAGTCTGGCTGGTTCCTGGGGTCTGGTGGAGCCACCTCTTCCCTGGCTCCCCCTGGAATAGGGTCCTCTCTATATGAGACCCTTGGACTCCCCCTGGACCTAAAAGGTAGTAGGAACTTCTGAAATGGGTGTGCATTTTTGTATACTCACTGCAGGATTTTTGTCTATCACTTCATCAGACTCTGAAAGCTGTCTGTGACCCCCTGGAGGTCAAGAATCCTTGGTATTAAACCTGATGGTCTAGTTTACTTGCAGTGAAATGGGGATGCTATAACTACCAAAGTAGTAGGGTCTTCAAAAGTAAGGATGACTAACCTTTCATAAGTGCTTACCATGGACCGGTTACCATTCTGAACATTTTAGTGGCTAATCTCATTTAATCCCTACAATAACCCATTAAAGTCCATTTTGCAGATAGAAAACTGAGGCACAGAAGGGCTATGCATCTTACCTAAGAGGCAAAGCCAGGGCTTGAGCCCTCACAGGCTCATTCCAGAGCCCTGATGCTTGATTAGTCTACCACAGAATTACTTACCTCTTCCCAAAGCACTTTAGTGACCCTTGTCTCACAGATGTTCAGAACAACTTTGTGCATTGAGGAGACAGGGTTTATCAGTTCCATTCATTTCCTGCAGAGCAGGAAACCAAGGTCTAGGCGGTATCAGGCAACTTGTTTAAGCTCACACTCTTAAAAGCAGGGAGGGGGGAAAGTTGGTTTTCCCTACATGCATCTTTTCTTGTGACAATGCAGCCAGTATGTTCTATCCACATAAGATCCAGAGATGAAAGTTATCTAGGACCCAGGTCAGTACCAGCAGTACCAGGGCTGGCACGCTGGGTGATCGGGGCATCTAGAGGTGCCCCACGCCCCCAGCTATTTCACACTGTGGCACATTCCAAAGCCAAGTAAGTTGTCTTTCTGTCCCCTTTCTTTTCCAAAATAAAAATAGCTTTTATCCTTCCCTTTTGATGACAATAGCTATAATAATCACGTAGACGTTTCAGCAAGTAAAAATAACAAAAATTGCTCAGAATCCCATTTGCCCAAAGGCAGTTACTGCTGTTTGTGCCCATCTTGCCAGACATCTCTTGGTGAGCACACATAGTCTCTCTACCTGTCTCCCTCTCTTCCTCTCTCTCTCTCTCTCTCACACACACACACAGACACACACACACACCAAACCCATAGAGCTGTACTTAACCAAACTATACGTTAGAATCACTTGGAGGAAAAAAAATCACTTGGGCAGCGTAAAAAAAATTTACCAGTGCCTACCCCCCATCCCGGTTCTGACTAAATCTGTTTGGGTTTAGGTCTTTTGAGCTCACCAAGTGACTTGACGATGTAACCACTGATCTAAGTACTGCTCTGCAGTGTTTGCTTAAAGCAATATTGTATCATGGATTGAGGCCTCTCCAGGTCAGCGACTACAGAGTTCTGGTATCCTTTTCATGATGCAGAGCTTTCCTTGGGCACAATAATTTATTTTTCTGATCCTCCGCTGGTGAATATTCCACTTGTTTTTGGCCTTCTGTATAAGCAGAGCTGCAGTGAACATTCATCTTTGTGCCCTTGATCAATTAACTTCTTGGGAAAAAAAAATTCCTAGACACGTGTAAGAGCCTGCATCTTGAAATCTTGATGTATAGACTGCCAGCAGCCCCCTCTAAAAGTTAAACTAATATACTGCCCCCACACCACTTAATAACTGTAGGAGAGCCCCATTTCTTCACCAACCTTGGATGTTATCAGACTTTAATAGCCCTGTTTTGGATCATCCCAAACGTGTCCCCACCAAAATTCACATGGGACCAGACAGGTGGGCCTTTCCCTCAGAAAGCTCACGGAGGCTAATTTGGCATCCCGGCTAGGGATTGCCCTTGTTCTAGAAACTGTTGCTTTGCTGGCTGGGGAACATCTGGGCATGCTCCCTTGCCATTGTGAGAACAGCTGTTATTTCTTTGGTGCTGACCTCAGCCAGCTTGTATTTTAGGGAACCAGGCCCCACTGGGGGCCTTGCCCAGGAGTTACAGTTGGCTCTGTTTCTTTTGCATTTTAGCCAGCCAGCTTTTTGGGCCTCTTCCCTTGAGAGTAGATCCCTGACATCTTCAAGAGATGGGAAGGGCATTCCCAGGTGGCCTGTGGCTCAGTCAAGCCCCAGTGGCCTTTGCTTCCAGATTTCCTCCCCCAACCCCCGAATGAGACCCCAGGTACATACCACTTCATCAACCTCCTGCTTATTAATAAAAGTTATCATAAGGCATGAGGTATGTGATAAAAAATTAAAATGTACCAAAGGATATAGCACCTCAGATCACATCTTGGAAAGCGTTAACAAAGCATATTAAATGTTCACCTTCCAAAGGAGCAGTAAAGAAAAGTGTTCTTTCTTTTGGAGCATTTGGGGTTTCAGATCTCCTTAGGACTCAGGGCTATTTAAACTCTTGACTCTTAGTGACCTGGTAGAAGGCCCTGGATCAGCTTTGAGGGGAGGGCCAATCTAGCCTCACTTGCAGAGTCTGGATAGGAGAAGGCTAGCATTCCCCCTATAAACTTAGATTCCTGTGGTGACACTCTTCCGGATGAGCCCTGCTTGCCTCTCACCGCTGACCTAGGTCAGAGTAGGGTGTTAGGTAAGGCACTGGAGGTTGCAAGTAATAAAACATCTGATTTGACCTGGCTTAAGCAAAAACAAAACAACAAATAAATGTACTGGGGATTGGGCTACGGGAAGCATTAATTAGACCAAGGAGGCTTGAGTGATGACTAGATCTTTCTCCATCTCTTGGCCCTGTTAGTGGCAGCCCACAACCCTAGGCTTACATAGAATCCCTGTGGAAAAGAGGAACATTTCCCAGGATACTTAAGCAAAAATCCCAGAGTTGGCTCTGATTGGACCTGATTGGCCAGGTTGAAATCATATGCTAACCTCAGGCCAGGGTGGAAGGCAGTCATAGCCTACCCTTCCCTCAGGAGCCTCAGAATGTGGGAGGGATGTTGACCAGCAGAGAACCACAAATAACCACTACACAGGGGAGCCCTTGGGGCCAAGGCACCCCACAGATGGCCGGTAGAGAGGAGAGTCCAACCTTTGTTTCTTTGAGGAAAATGTGTTGGGGTCACATTCCTCCACCACAGCTGGCCTGGTCTCTGCATTTTAAGGAAAGCAGTGCTATTTAGTGTTCTCTCTTCAAGCAGGCTAGGATTTGAGACTATTAAAAATCCATGAACTACCTCCTCTGGCCCCTGGTGCCATTCCCTGGCTCCCCTTTCTCTACTTCCAGGGAAAGGTGTCTCCTTGCTCAGCTCATGCATAATGAGCTGCTTGAAAGCTTGGATGGAGCTGCTAAAGCAAAAGAGGTTTACCTACATCTGGAAACATTCATTCCTCACCCTGCCTCAGTTTCTCTGGTCCAGCTTGGGCTGAGCTGCCCCTCTCTGAATGTCAGTTAAACTCAAGTTGCTTCTGGGGTGCCTGGATGGCTCAGTGGTTGAGCATCTGCCTTTGGCTCAGGTTGTGATCTTAGGGTCCTCAAATCAAGTCCCGCACCAGGCTCCCAGCAGGAAGCCTGCTTCTCCCTCTGCCTATATCTCTGCCTCTCTGTGTCTCTCATGAATAAATCTTAAAAACAAAAACAAAAACAAAAAAACCTCTCAAGTTGCTTCTAAGTAAGTGTGATAGTTAAAAACAGTATCTGAAGCCAGTATAGCGTAAGAACACAGATTCTCTGCCTGGGTTTGAATGCTGGTTTTGCTTCTTTACAGCTGTGTGACCTTGGGCTAGTAACTTAATCTCTCTGTGCCCTGTATAAAATGGAAATAATGACCCTATCATGCTATGAAAATTAAATGAGTTAATACATGAAAGACTGGGGCACCTGAATGGCTCAGTGGTTGAGCATCTGACTTCGGCTGTGGGTGTGATCCTGGGGTCATGGGATCGAGTCCCGCATTGGGCTCCCTGCAGGGAGCCTACTTCTCCCTCTCCTGTGTCTCTGCCTCTCTCTCTGTCTGTCTCTCATGAATAAATAAATAATCTTTAAAAAAAATACATGAAGGACTTCTCACACTCCGTATAAGCAGTAGAAGTATAAGCTGGCCTAGCTGCTGGCCAGCTATCTGCAAAGGTTCACTCTATTACTAAGGTGATTTTGGTTCCTGCCTCAAGTAAAATAAAAATCCCAAGCTCTCTTCTACTTTTCAGCCCGAAAAATGACTCTCTGTAGAGAAGACTTTTTTTCCTTTTTTTAAGATTTATTTGTTTGTTAGAGAGAGGACTCATGAGCTGGAGGAGGCACAGCGGGAGATGGACAGGCAGACTCCTTGCTGAGTGTGGAGCCAGGAGGCTGCTGTGCCATGGGGCTTCACACAGGGGCTTCACACAGGGCTCGATCCCATAACCCTGAGGTCATGACCTGAGCCGAAATCAGGAGTCCAGCCGCTCAACCGACTGAGCCACCCAGGCACCCCTCTTCAGAAAAGACTTTTAAGTGAGTCTTTTCCTAGCAAAGCAAGATTAGTGCCTTCATGAGAATGAAAATAATAGAGAGTCCGTGTCACAAATGAGATGGACTTTTGTTTTTGGAGTGCTCCTGCATTCTGTATTAGTTTTTAATGGACTATTTTTTTTAGAGCAATTTTAGTTTTCCAGAAAAATTAAGCAGAAGCTACAGGGAGTTCCCACATGCCCCTACTCTTAACAGCTTGCATTAGTAGTACATTTGTTACAGTTGGTGATTCAGTATTGATAATGGTATTATTAACTCAAGTCCAAAATTTACATTTTAAAGCTCATTCTCTTCTGTTTGTACAGTTCTATAATGTTGGCCGTGTACCATTCTAGTATCATAAAGAGTAGTTGCTGCCCTAAAAATGCCCTGTCCTCCAGCCTATTCCTCACCACCGTCCCTACCCCCATCCCTACCCAGTCATTCATCTTTTTACTGTCTCTGTTCTTTTGCCTTTCGCAGAATATCGTAGTTGGAATCACACACAGCCTATAGCTTTTACAGACTGGCTTCTTTCACTTAGCAGTATGCATTTGTTTCCTCCAGCTCTTTTTGTGTAATTTGGGTTTTCTTTACAAAAAATGGAAATTTAGACTTCTAAAAACACACAGCAAATAAGAAACACTATTTACCCACCTTTTTTTTTTTTAAGATTTTATTTGAGAGAGAGAGCAAGAGATGGAGTGGGGAGACAGAAGGGGACTGCCCGCTGAGCAGAGAGCCCCACAAGGGGCTCTGGGGACTCCAGGATCATGACCTGAGCCTAAGGCAGACAGATACTTAACCCCCTGAGCCACCCACCTTTCTTAGGTTCGTTAAAAAGTGCTGACATAGTCTCCCATCTTTGCTACAGCTGTCTCTTTTTTCCTGTTCAGAAATGCCCTTCCCCGGGTGGTGGGAGTCCCTGGGTTGTCTTTCCGGTCACCCTCCCATGAAGACGGCCTCTGTCGTGTACTCTGTCCACATTCCTAGGGTTGTCTGCCTCTGTGTATCCAGAAGTGGTGAATAGGGTTGAACAGTGTGATGTTGAACTTGACACGAATGACCTGGTATGCTGAGAGAGGAGAGCTTTGAGGCTTGCAGAGGTGCTTCTCTGTCCCCCGCACCGCCCCCCCCCCCCCCCCCGCCCCCGGGGCCTGCAGGGGCTGCAGGGAGGGGGTGAGTGGCGGAGGAGAAGTAGAGGCTCAACCCTGCCCCCCACCCCAGCAGCCTGTGCCCTGGATTCTACAAACTTCCCAACACCACTGAGATGGGTCATGCTCCAAGAGAGCCAGAGAACAAAGCCCCTTTGTGACTTTTGTTTTGAATCTGGCTTGTGACAATGGGGAGGGGTGCGGGGAAGGGGGGTGCAGAGTGTGTGCTGGGGGGCATGGTGTTGATTCAGGGGAAGAAAACAAAATTGTGGGTTGTTTTTTTTGTTGTTGTGTGTGTGTGTTTTGTGTTTTTTTGGGGGTGTTGTGTTGCTGCCTCCTCCCTCCCTCAGCTCTCCGAACGGCGGGATTTCGCAATGGCAGCTTGGGAAACAGACCGAGCGCTCCGTTTAGAAGCAATGTCTATCAGCCCACTGAGATGGCCGTTGTGCTCAATGGAGGGACTGTAAGTATCAAGAGGTGATGTTATGGCCTGAAGCCCAAGAGTGGTCAGTGTTGGGGGGCAGCTTCAACGGGGGACAGACTGCTCTGTGGAGGCTGCTTTCGGGCGTTGCAAACACACCGGTTGTAGTTGACACCCCCTTGCAGCTAGAATGCATGCACTGCTTCCATTTTTTTTTCCTTCTCTACCCCCTGTTCTCCACGCACAGAAGATCCACCTATACTTAGTTAACCATCTGTGGATTCGTTGCAAAGAGTTCCTATGTCTTGGGGCTCTTGTACCCAGTGAGTTCTCTGGCTTTCATTTTGCAGAAAATGCCCACCCACCCCCCTCCCTGGTAGGTGACTTGTAGGAAAAGCCCAGAGTTGTGAAATGCTGGCAGATTTTGCTGACATCCAACCTAGCATACCCACCCCCAGCCTCCCAACCCCGGCTCTGTGCCCCAGCTGGGTACCGGGTTCCCCCACCTCCACTCTTTAAAAGATTTCTTAAGAAGGAGAGTGATTATCATTTCTCTCCTGTGAGCACAAAAACAGGTTTTACTATCTGATGCCAAACAGACCTTCAGCAGAATTGTCATTGTTTACATTTTGCCTCCGTGCAATTACATCATTTTGTTTCTCCAGCAATCCAAAGACACACTGTCATTCCCACATTTAATTTCCAAACATAGCTACATGCTTCTTTCAGAAACAACGCATAAGCCAGTTTACACATGTAAATTGGACTTCCATTCTTCTATCATGTGCCAATTCCATAACTCAACCTGAGCTTTTTTTCTTTTTCTTTTCTTCTTTTTAATGTAAGTTGGGGATGGTCTTTTTGATCTCTGGAGGGAATTTGGGTTTTTTTCCTGGTCTTTTGAATGGTATGCGAGGCATTGGTTTGCACTGGTTTGGAACAGCCTCAAAGACAAATAGACTCACAGATTTGCTTTCTGAAAACCCCCTGCCATCCCTTGGGCTGTTTTATTGTTGGGTGCCAAGAAAAGCCTGACTCGAAAGCATTTGGCCTGTGTGTTATAATAAATAATGTGAGAAAAGGGCCCCATCAATCACTCTTAGGCCCTCCTGGTCTCTTTAAGGCCAGTAGGTATAAAAGCACCCTGACCATAGAAGGCAAAGTGGGTGTCCAAGTGAGGAAACATTCATTTGGGGTGTGCGATTACAGATGAAGGGACATGGCCTTCCCAAGAACTGAGCAGCGCGACACACAGTGGTTGCTGCTTTTCTTGGGAATTATTCAGCCTGTTATGAAAAAAGCAAGGGAACTTATCTTTGGCACGTTGTTAACGAATTGGTTTCTGATGTTGACTTTGCAAAGCACAAAGTTTTTAGTGTGTTATCCTTGTTTCCAGATCCCAACTGCTCCGCCAAGTTACACTGGAAGACACCTCTGGTGAAAGACTTTTAAGTTCCAGAGAATAAGAATCTCTCTTACCGATTTTATTCCCTGGCTGTGTCTTTCTTGAGGGAGAAATCAGTAACAGTAGCCGAACAAGGCTGCCTCACAGCCGGGAGATCTAGAAATCCTACACAAGGGGATTTCGTGTAAATGTGAACACTGCTGAACCGAAAAGCTAACACCGACTGCCCTCCTGTCCCTCTGCCACACACACACACACACACACATACACACACACGCACGCACACATAATACCAAACCAACCTCAATCCCTGCAAACTAAAGCAAAGCTAATTGCAAATAGTATTAGGCTCACTTGAAAATGTGGCTGGGAAGACTGTTTCATCCTCTGAGGGTCGAACAGAACCAAATTCACAACCGGTGGGCCAGGCTGGTGTTGGCTGAGTATGGAGGTACCCACACCACTGCCCCCCCAGCAAGTGCTGGACCCCAGGTGGCCTCTTGGGGATGCTGTTTCATTGAGAGGGCTAATAGAGACTTTGCCACCAACTTGCCTGTTGGTTTGCACATTTCAAGGGGGTCAGGAGCAGTTAAGGAGTTGTGGGTGGGATTCCAAGGTGAGTCCCAACCGAATCATGGGTGAGCTTTACAGCCAGTAGTGGTGGAGGGACCCTGCCTGGCGTGTGCCAACGAAGAAAAGGCTATCTGCGAGTCGAAGTGGCCATCACATTTAGAAAGTGGTGACCTACAACTGTTCCCTCTATGGGCCTCCTGCTGCAGGTCTGCGGCAGGGAAGCACGCCCACCTCCCTCCTTGGTGGAGCCATAGCGATATTCCTGCTTGGGGCAGCAGTCTCTCTCGCTTGATGAGCTCTCTCCACTTGCCAATGCTCCCCTGAGCCCTTTCCCATGTTTTCTCCCACGTTCATTGCAAAAGCTCAGATGGGCCATCAGCTTACAGCCCCCGCCCCGGGTTTGGCAGGCCAGAAGGCAGTGCCACAGCAGATTTTCCATGATGATGTCATGTGGCACGGCATCCCAGGGGAGAGATGACACTCTGCTGCCTAGCATGCAGTGAGTTCTTGGATGTTATACATTGACAGAGTGCAAGTTCTGGGGGGAGAAGGGAGCACTCAAGGGGCTCTTGCTGCTTTTGGAGGGTACGTGGGACATGTTTTGACTTGGTTTTCTGTAAGTTCCATGAAAATGGTTCTCTTCAAAGCCCATTGTTTCTGTCATGGTTTCCATCTGTCCTAAGCAAGTCATTCCTTTGTTATTTGGCATTTCGAACATCTCGGCCATTAAAAGCCCCCATATTCTCTGCACTGTTTGGCCAGCATAATCACTAGCAGTGATTCAAAGCAAAGAGTTTGAACCTGACGGCATGAAATGTATAAATGAGGGTGAGTCCTTTGGCATATACTCTAATGACTATATTGCTTTTTCTATAAAACAACCCATAAGCCTTTAACCTTTAAAGAAAATGAAAAAGGTTAGTGTTTGTTGGGGGGGAACTGACCTCTTCATAAGCCAATATGTCTGAGCTGTTTTAATAAACCTTCTGATTTTTCTCAAGGCCCTAGTCTCTGCTGTGTCCCGTCCTCGCCACAAACCCCCTTCCCCCATCGCCCGCAACCTTGCAGAGCTGTGGGGTACAACGAGACCAATTTGGCCATCCCTGTGTGGCCTTCCTTCGAGTTTTCCTTCCAGCTAGCGCATTTCCTTGTGTTGCCACGCATGAGGAAGATAAAGCATGGCACCAGAATGCCACCCCTACCTGACCTTTGGGAAACAGCCCCCGCCCCTGCCCAGAGCATGTGCTTGCTTCTAGAGAACCAGATTCCAATCCTCTCTTGAGGAGTGTTGTTGGTGGACTGGAAACCTGGAGTACTGGGGATGGGAGGGAGGCAAAGACGCTAAGACCTGGGGTAGGGATGGGGGTGGTTGCATGCAGACCCAGTATTCTGAAAATACAGAAACCTCCAAACACCTCGGTCCAGTTCAATGACAAACGACAGCAATACACATTCTCGTGCCAGGAAATGGTTGCTTACCCCCGCTCTCTGGAGTCCTTTGGAGCTCTCTGATCCCATCAGTGATTCTGTCTGCAAGAGCTCCCCCGCCCTTGCAGAAGGGAGCAAATTCACCTGATCGTTTTCTCTCTCAGTTCTTGGTGGTCCGGGCCGATAAGGTGAGCACCGCGTAAATGGCATGGCTACAGGGGGAAAGTAACGTTTCACCAACATAAAGATGGAACCAGCTTTGAGCCGTGGGAAACCTCACTTTAATGAGATATCCTCCCCCCCTCCACTCTCTCTTTTTAAATCTCTGATACGTTATTGTGCTTCTGGGTTTTGTCTTATTTTGGCTTTAAAGTTGAGAGTGGGCTGGATGCCCTCCCAATGGGGCCAAGGTGGGGAGTGAGGGCAGAGAGCAGAGAATGGGTATTTACTAATGACTCCACCTGAAGGGTACAAAGGGACCTCTTTGCCAAGAGACTGTGGCCGCCAGCTGCCCTCACGGAGCAAACTTTAAATAACAAAATCAAACGGCACCTCTGTTTAAGATTTGTTTATGTCAACAACACTTGTTGAGGGAAAATGACCTGGAAGGAGAGCATCTGTGATCAAAATACCTAATTGTTAAGCACAAGTCTTTCTGTGTCCGGTTATTAAAATCACTTTGGGACTATAACAGCCACTCCTGTCCCCTCCTTTTAATAGAAAGTTAATAGAAATTTAATAGAAAGTTTAGTAGAAATTCTATCCTGAATTTCTCTACTGGATAGGGGGGAATGGGGAGTGAGGGAACCAGCTCGGAGAACTGACAAAGTGGGAAAATCTGGGGATCCCGTGCTTTTAGCACAGAGTCTGTCAGGGGCCCACTGAACGCGTGTAAACTTGGGATGGTCTTCTAGGTTGGCCAATGCTGAGTTAAACCCCAAACTGAAAGGGAGCGTTGTGGCTTTTATAATCCAATGATGCAATGATTATACCAGCTTACAAGAGTTCTCAGCAGGTGCTTTTTATTAATTGATGAAGAGCTAAAGCTCGTTTTTGATAGATAATATATATTTATTAAATGTATTAATGTGTGTTTTATAATGTACCTTTATTCTCCCCTGGCTGACTGTTGCATACTTATTAAAAAAATCGTTAAAGAAATTTCAAGACAATCAATGTGTACCATAAATGACTGTATATAAATATTACAAATTTAAAGGTTGTAAAGCATGGGCAGATAGGTTTTATTTTCAAAATGCTGTTCTTAACACAAAAATAAAGGCTTTACTATTTACTTAAGATGTGTGGTAGCTTGTCAAAACAACCCAGCGTAACTACTTGGCTTTTGGATCTGCCTGGAGGCTAAGTCTGTGGCATTTTGAACGGGATAGCCCTGGTTAACAGCAAACCACAGAACAAATGAGGGTAATAAGTTAGCTTTTCCATCAAATGGGGGGCTTTCCATAATACTTTGGGGACTTGACAACCAAAGTCCTTTGTCTGTTATTGTTGTCTGGGCTTAAGTGTCTCAACTTGTTGGATTTGCAATCAGAAATCAGAGTTAAGAGTCCATCTCCTTTGGAAATGGTCGTAGCCAATATGCCTTTTTTATGAAAAGAATACTCACCAGATAAAACCCACTGCAGAAGTTTGGGACTTAAATTTAAGTATCCATCTTTCCAAAGGCAGCCAGAGATGGGAAACTGGTACCTAAATTAGCACTTCACCATCTCTTGGAACTAGAGCTCACTGTACATTGTAATGACACTTAGTGTAGAAGAATATTCCTGAAGTACTGAAGAAATAATACTGGATAAAAGAATAAAATCTGGAGATAATGCAGGAAGTAAGATGAGTGCTCTCCTGTGATAAATTATACGCACTAAAGCATGTTTGCCACAAATCCTATCTCGTGTAGAAAAAATTCCATATTCACAGGCACCAAATCTATCCTTTAAAAAATCAAGAGAGGAAGCATAATTTGTACATTTTCCTCATGTAGGGTCATGGAAGCTCCAATTGGGAAAGGTCCCACCGGTGGTTAAGATGGTGGAGTCTTAGGTACAACCTCCTCCTCATCCTCCATTTTGCATTTCACTGCAAAAAATGAAAGAGAAAGTCAGGATAGCTTTACATACCTAGACAGACTTTTTGAATGCAGCAAACTTCAATGTGTGGTGATCCATGACACCAAAACCCACTGAGCACCCACTATGGCCCTGGTATCACGGATCTACTGGGGAAGAACACAAGGCCATTGTGCTCCAAGGACAGAATCTAAAGTTTCAAAAACACATCCTGTTCCTGGCCATCGTTTATTCCCCCCAGTTTTATTGAAAAATAATTGACATACAGCCCTGGATAAGTTATGGCATAGGGCGGGATGGTTTGATTTACGTATATGGTGAAATGGTTACTACAATAGGTTCAGCCAACACCCATCTTCCCATACAGATACAGTAAAAAGAAAAGGAAAAAAAAAATTATTGTGATGAGAACTTTTGGGATCTACTCTTAACAACTTTCCTATATATCACACAGCAGTGTTAGCTGTAGTCATCATGTGTACGTTATATCCCTAGGTCTGATGTATCCTGTAACTATAAGTTTATGTCCCTGGTAACAAGAAGTCAGATCTCTTTTCCTGTGAGTTTGGGTTTGGTTTGGTTTTAGATTCCACACATAAATGAGATCATACAGTATTTGTCTTTCTCTACCTGACTTATTTCACTTAGCATAATGCCTTCAAAGTCCATCACAGCCTTTTTAGTTTAGTTCAGCAGTAGGTCAAAAGTATGCTTTGCAGGGTGGGGGAACTGAAGAAAGGAAGTTTTTACTGAAGATGATGACAGATTCCAGGCTCTTGACTCAGCCCAGTCTGTCACCACTCACCTTGCTCCCCCCGCCACCCAAAATTAAAAACTCAGGATAACACGAGGGTGAATACAAGGTCAGAAGAGAACCTTTCCTAGTCTTTCATGGTCTGGAAAAGAATGTGATCTGGGGGATTTCCTGCACCAGCCAAACAGGAAAGTTAGCAGAACACAGGATAGCACAACTTGTAAGGGAAATTGTTCCAAAAGGTAAAAGCCACCCCCCACCCTCTGGAAAAATAGGGGAAACCAGGTGTGTGTGTGTGGGGGGGGGTCCTTTTAGAAAGACCCTCAAAAAAAAAAAAAGAAAGACCCTTTCGTGGTTTTTTTTGTTTTGTTTTGTTAAGATTTTGTTTACTTGAGAGAGCGCACACACACAATCCAGGGTGGTGAGACCAAGAAGGAGAGAATAGAGGATCTCAAGCAGACTTCATGCTAAGCACAGAGACCAATGTAGGGCTTGATCTCAGGACCTTGAGATCATGACCTGAGCCGAAATCAAGAGTTGGTCCCTTAACCGACTGAGCCACCCAGGTGCCCCAAGAAAGACCCTCTCATTTTTAGGAAGTTTTTGCTTCTAATGTCCAAGTGCTTATCCTGGACATTAATGCCTAAGGCATCTTCTGAGTAAGGTCTCAGGCTCAGGTTACACGAGGAGAGCAGTGTTCTATCAGAAAGGGTGTTGGGGCTTGTTATCATGTAGGACAGATGTTTGGATCTCACAAGGCCCAAGCACGGAGTGAGATGTGGACGCCATCATGTGCAACACAGTTGTTTCCTGTTGGAAGTGGCCTGAAAGCTTTCAGCAGCCCAGGCTAGCACAGCAGTCTTCAAGCTGGGGCTACAGAAAGACTTTCTAAGGGTACTTGGTCATGGTTTATTCAAAGAAAGTCACTCTCCAAATCCACCGTTTCCATGCGTGGACTTGCAGTTGATGGGTTTATAGTGATCCCTTTTCCCACCTCTCCCTGTCCTGGCATTGCCAAGCGTGTAAAAAATCCCCAGGTGCCAGACCAGGAGCCAATGTGTCCCCTAGAATCTCCTTTCTACGTTTAATAACTGTCAAAATTTATAATGTGTTTATTTGGTTTTGTGAACTACTAATGAATATATTAATAACTCAAACCAGAAAAAAAATATTTCTAAGATTTAGAACCTGTATTGCCTGGGAATTTTAAAGAATTGTTTTGAGTGTATATACTTTTTTTGTTCCATATACATATGGAAGCTCCATGGGTAACCACTGTGAATACCCTGCATGTGTCTAGGCCCTACTGATGACAAGGATCCTTCACAGCCAAGGATGCTCTACACCTCTGTAGGTGTTTTCCCCATATCCTGCTGATCCATTATGTGATCTGGATGTGAATGTTTAGCAACTGAGTGGGGATGGCAGATTCCTGACTTGTAGCATTTGCTAATTTCCACAGGCGATTGTAAGCTACCAGCCTGACCCCATAACACAGAGCTGGGAGGAGGTCTGCTCCACCTGATGGAACGGCTGCTCTGGGTCCCTATAGGGAGGTATGCAGGGAAACCTCAGGAGCAAGATGGTGCTCTAGGCATGGTGAGGGAGAGTAGCAATGTTTGCATCCCTGGGAACCTGTTGGAAATGCAAATCCACAGTTCCACCCCAGACCCACAGAATCAGAAACAGTGGAGCCCAGCAATTCTTAATGAGCCCCCCAGGTGATACTGTTGGATATAAGTTAAAGTTTGATCTACTGCTGCTGATTCTCTGCCCTGGCTGTGTTTAAGAATCACCTGGGCTGGGATCCCTGGGTGGCTCAGCAGTTAAGCATCTGCCTTTGGCCCAGGGCGTGATCCTGGAGTTCAGAGGATCAAGTCCCACATCGGACTCCCTGTATGCAGTCTACCTATGTCTCTGCCCCCCTCTCTCTGTCTCTCATAAATAAATAAAGTCTTTAAAAAAAAATCATCTGGGCCATTTCTGAAGCCTGTTAGTGCCTGGGTCTCACCTCAGACTTTCTGATGTAATTGGTCTGAAGCCCGGGTATTTATTCAAAGTTCCCATATGTTGCTACTATTCAGCCAGGGTTAAGAAACCCAGACTGAGGTTGGAGTCCCTCTAAGAAAACATGACCATAAAGGCCCTCAGAGCAATTCAGAAGAGCCTAGAATTCCCCTCCATGTCACAGAATTTAAGCAGTTTGAATGACCTCTCTGGCCTACAGCTGGCAGACAGGCGCTAGAGGCTACTCACCGCCAAAGAGAGAAGGACGGTTGGCTGCTGGGAAGAGTTCTCAGCCCTTGAATTTCTGTTGTTCCCCAGCCCTCCCTGAAAGAAGAATTCAACTGCTCACCTTTGTCCCAGTATTTTAACCAATTCCTGCCCATGCCTTGATAACCTGTCTTAGCCACCCCTACACTTGGGACTTCGCCTGGGGAAAAAACCCTTATTATGTCTTTCAGATTATTCCGATTATAACACAAAAATCTTGAGAAAGGAGAGCGGAAAAAGATGCTAGGACTGCTCCTCCAGATTGAAAGGTCAAAATACTATCTAGAGTTGATGGGCTGGAAATAAAGCTGGACATGGAGCCTCATAATGGAATCACCTGGAGAGCTTTGAACCTCTAAGTGCCCAACCTGACCCTGGTCAATCAGGTCAGCATCTCTGGGGGTGGGGACTGTCCACTGGTGCAACCACATTGGAAAGGCGGCTTTATCAAGTGAAACTGAGTTTGCATGCTCCCTGCAATGCAGCAATTGCACTCCTGTATCCATCCCCTGGGGAAACCCTTGCACACATGTTCTGGGAGACAAGGATTAAGACGTTTGTGATAGTAGAAAGCTGCAAACAGCCCAAATGTCTATCAACAGCTGACTGGATGAATAAATCGTGGTCTACTTGAAAAGTGAGTATATAGCAGTGAACATGGGTAAACCTCAGCTACACCTGTCGACTTAGATTAGCTCACCAGTGTTGAAGGAAAGATGCAAGGCACAGAGTAATATATATAGTGCAATTCTATTTACAGCAAATCTAAATACTGAGGAGTGCCTATAGAAGAGCTCTAAAGAAAGGCAAGAGAACAGGGGCACCTGGCTGCTCAGTCAGTAGAGTGTCAACTCTTGATCTCAGGGTTGTAAGTTCAAGCCCCATGTTGGGTGGAGAGATTACTTAAAAATAAAATCTTTAAAAAAAAAAAAAAGGAAGCAAACAATTAGCACAAAAGTCAGGGTAAGTGGCTTCACTGGGGAAAGAAGAGGTTGAAAGGTGTTGACAGTATTCTCCTTCCTTAACTGGAATGGTAGTTATATGTGAGTGTTTGCCTTGCTGTTTATTACTTTATAGTCAGTGTTCTATGAATATTTCCTCCACCTCAACTCCCCCCCCCAAATAAAACAGGTAAAAAGAAATAAATATGGTAGTATATTACTTGAAATTACAAAGTCAACTAATAAAGGAAAAGAAAAGAACAATTTTTTTTTTAAAGATTTTACTTATCTATTCATGACAGACACACACACACAGAGAGAGAGAGAGAGAGGCAGAGACACAGGCAGAGGAAGAAGCAGGCTCCATGCAGGGAGCCCGACTCCATCCTGGGTCTCCCAAGATTAGGCCGAAGGCGGCGCTAAACCGCTAGGCCACTGGGGCTGCCCTAGAAAAGAACAATTTAACTGTTTGGAGGAGGGTGGAGATGGGGTATGAACTAGTGAACTCGTCCTCATCTGTCGCAGCAAGAAATCAGTAGATAATGTCTAAAAGCATATCTAACGTATCTAAAATCTTAATTAACCAGAGAGAAACAGCCAAGAGTTCAAAGTGATTGCTATAGCAGAGGGTGACACAAAGGCGATGCTCAGCGTGTCCTTCTGTCCAGCCGGTACAGCAGATGGGGACACGTTCCAAGCCCCCCAGTAGATGCTCAAAACCATAGATAAGGCAGGGGAGGGGTACTGTGTTTTTAACCATGGGAATCACGTGCAGGGACTCCTTTGCTGTTTCTGTAAGACACAAATTCAAGTGTCCCCTTTGTGGGTTGCTTCCTGGTCTTGGCAGGACAGACTTGCACAGCTACGTCCACCAGGTAGGTCAAAGGGGGGCGATGGGGCGGAGGCAGGTAGCAATGGCTGATTAGAAGAACCTGGTTGCCATTTCAGTGTAGAGACCTCATCGTGGTTGGCCTCCAACACCAACAGACGGATTCTCCGTGCCCCTGCACCGTCCTTGTCCCCTCAGCAGGCTGGTGCACCGCCAGTTCCGGAAGGGCTGGAGGGTGGAAACTCCCAGAGACGTGAGCCAGCCCTTCAGCTTCAATTAAAGGCAGTGTGACAAGAAAGGCTCTGCATACTAATGAGACTTGCTTCCGCGGTTTCCTCCTCTTGGTCACCCTCCTCTCCTGTTCCAGTCAGTGACAAGCCTGAGAACTCCCGACAGTTGGGAGAAACTGCCTAAGGCTTGAGACACAGGACATTGGTGGACCACAGGGTCATCCAGCCTCTCCTTCGGGTTGCCCAGATGTGGCCTCAGCATAAAGGATCCCCTGGGGTGGATCCCTGGGCTGCTCCAGACTTTTAGAATCAGATCTCCAGCAGCAGATCCTGGGCATCAGGATCCCCCACCTCTGTGCTTTGAGTGATCCTTTTGATGTGACAAGTTTGGGAAGAGCCCTGTGTCACTCAGCCAGCACTCAGCACCTGTCTCCTGGGGGCCCAGGTGTGAGATGGTGCTGGGAGGAGCCAACAAGACCAGGCCTGCAAAGTGCTTGCCACTGAGTCTGATCCAGAGTCAGACACTCAGTAAATATTACCTACTATTATTTTTAGGGCATAGTCTCTGATCTCAAGGAGCTCGCATTCTAGAGGGGGAAGCAGAAAAATAAACAGGGAATTATAAGAACCAAGAAGTGTGCCCACACTGTTAGGAGAAGTTCCTGCAGTAAATGCCCACCCGTCAAACAGCTCTGTACACCTAACAGTACTGTGTCCTGTGTTACAAAGAGGAGCCTGGTTCACACTCTCAAGTCAGCAATATACTTAAACCTTAAAGTATAAATTTGTTATCCAATTAGCACCCAGTTTCTAGGATCCCAGGTAAGTAATACAAGCAAGCACTTCTGTGGCACTGACTGAGCCCTTTACACACATGAAGTGACAGTGAAGTAAGTGCTGTGATTTCCCCCAGTGTGACAGACCAGAAGACTGAGGCACACAGGTTATGCAGCTTGCCCATCACACAGTGGGCTATCTGCCTCCTGCATTCATGCCCTTAACCCCTGCGAGGTCATGGTCTCACAGTGTCTCTCACCCGGTAGATGAAGATTTCCGTACTCAAAGATACCATAAAAAGGCATGCAGACAAAGGTGTTTGGGGCTACATCATTTACCACAAAAACAGCTTGGGAACAACGATCAGGGAATGATTAGGTATCTGATAATTTATAAACTTGGTAAAACATGTGAAGCCATTAAAAATGGGATGCTTTGGGGGATCCCTGGGTGGCGCAGTGGTTTGGCGCCTGCCTTTGGCCCAGGGCGCGATCCTGGAGACCCGGGATCGAATCCCACGTCGGGCTCCTGGTGCATGGAGCCTGCTTCTCTCTCTGCCTGTATCTCTGCCTCTCTCTCTCTGTGTGTGATTATCATAAATAAATAAATAATTTTAAAAAATATTTTTAAAAAAAGGAAAAAAAATAAAAATGGGATGCTTTTGCAAAGTTTGAAGGAATAGGGAGAAATATCAAGCAGAATATAGTGAGGCACATTTCCTGTAAATTTTGACCATGCAAATTTAAAATTGCTCAACATCAAAAGTTAACAGCTGTCTCCAACAGGGACACCAAGGCTCTGTCTGTTGGTTTTGGAAGCCAACCATGATGATGTTTCTAAAGGTAAAGTGGAAACCAGTTTCTTTCATTCACTCAACTCTACCCCCTTCCCTCCTAACTTTAAAAAAAAAAAACATTCTGGAGAATAAATGACTCCTGTTTTACACTTATTCCAGGTTGAGGCCTTCCATAGTACATCCTCAAAAAAAAATTTTTTTAAAGATTTATTTATCTATTTGAGAAAGAGAGAGTATGCATGTGTGTATGCACAAGTGGGGGGAGGGGCAGAGGGAGAGAATCTTCAAGAAGACTCTGCTGAGCACAAAGCTCCATCCCATGAGATCATGACCTGAGCCAAAACCAAGAGTCAGAGACTCAACTGACTGAGCTACCCAGGGACCACCATAGTACATCCTTAAATGTGACTGCCTTTTACAAAATCACATTCATTTCCCTCAAAAATCATGTCTATTACCTCAACTAAGTGATGGTTCAGCATCTCAACTATGTTTAAAAAAAAAAAAAAAAAAACACCTAAACATACAAAAAAATGATTGAAAGGAAATGGGTGAATTTCCGCTTTCCAAAATGTCTACAACATATGTGTACTGCTATACAATTGGGAAAAACTTTCTTTCTAGAAGAATTATCAGAAAATATACCAGAGGGGAGAGAAAAAAATTACTGTCAAAAGAATGAATACCTATACAATAGTACTACAATCAGAGCTCAAAGATGGAGAAAGGCAGAAAGGATAAGAAATGGTGCCAAATGGCCAATAGTAAGCTGCAGGAGTCTGGGAGGAGGGGCCAGACCCAGCACTGGGAGACCCTGAGAGATCCACCCGAAGGTGAAGTCACCTTGGTAGAGGTGAGCATTGTCAAAATTTTAATGAAATGTACACTAGGAAGTTTCTGACTAGAAACTTGCTAAAAAAATAATGTTTTCCCAAAAAAAAAAAAAAAAAAAAATGTTTTCCCTTCTGTTTACTTGGTCACAGTAGTGTAGACTTCAAAGTCAAGTAGACCCAGTCTTCAAATCTTGGCTCTGCCATTTCAGAGCTGGGTGACAACCATCTCCAGCCTAATTTCATTTGAACTTCAAGTATAATAATCTCAACCTCACAGAGTCTTTATACAGATTAAAGAGGATAATGTACTTATTTATTTTTATTTGAGAGAGAGCGAGAGCATGTGTGTGAGCATGGGAGGGGAGGGGCAGAAGGAGAGGGAGAGAGCGTCTCAAGCAGACTCCATGCTCAACGTAGAGCCCCACACAAGGCTCAATCTCATGCTTGTGAGATCACTGCCTGAACTGAAACCAAGAATCTGACACCTAACCAATTTTGCCACCCAGGTGCCCTGAGGGGATAATGTATGTATACATGTATTTATGTATGTATGTATGTATGTATGTATTTCTTATTTGAAAGAGAGAGAGAGGGGATCCCTGGGTGGCTCAGTGGTTTAGCACCTGCCTTTGGCCCGGGGCATGATCCTGGAGTCCCGGGATCAAGTCCCGCGTCGGGCTCCCAGCTTGGAGCCTGCTTCTCCCTCTGCCTGTGTCTCTGCCTCTCTCTCTCTCTCTCTCTCTATCATGAATAAATAAATAAATAAATAAATAAATAAATAAATAAATAAATAAATAAATCTTTAAAGAGAGAGAGAGAGAGAGAGAGAGATGGTAAGAGTGGGGTTAGGTGCAGAAAGAGGAGAGAGAAAAGAAGACTCCCTATTGAGCAAGGAGCCCAATGTTGGACTGATCCCAGGACCCTGAGATCATAACCTGAGCTTCTGAAGGCAGCCGCTTAACCGACTGAGCCAACCAGGCGCCCAGGGGACAATGTATTTAAAATGCCTGGTGCAGGACTGACACATAATGGATACTCAACTAATGTGACTTCTTTTCTCCCACATGGACTGTAGAAATATAAGTTGAAACACCGTTAGAGAGTTCACTTAGCATTTTTAAAAATTCATAGTATGTCACTCATCTGCAAGTTATTTCTCTTGCAAGCTTGCCATCAAACACAGTTAAGAACTTGAAAGTAAGCAGAAACCAGCCTAGATGCTCTGTATGCCCCAAACTCTGCTATATTGGTCGTAGGAGAGCCTCTGCAGCCTCTCTCAGAACATGCATGCTCATTCTTTAAACCTCCTACTGACAAACTGAGCTATCAGACATCCCAAGAGTATAACTGTGTTTAGGAATGCAACGGGGTGTCCCAATGGCTGATGATCACATAAGACCGTGTGCAACATTGTTAGTCGTCATGGAAATTAAGGGCCTGATGAGACAGCTAGTACACACCCACCCACCCATCAGGATAGTTACAATGGAAGAGACTCACCAAACCAAGTGTTAGCAAGGATGCAGAGCACCTGGAAAGCTCAGGCACTGCTAGTGCGAACAGGAAATGGCGCAACCACTTTAGAAAATGACTTGGCAGTAATCATCTAAAATTAAATACTGTGTATACTCCCAGACCCATCAATTCCACTCCTGGGAGTCTGTGACTGAAGTATTTCAGGACAGAAAACATACAAGGATATACAAGGACATTCATAATAGCAGTGTATTTCATAATAGCCAAAAACTGGGTACAGCTCAAGTGTTCATCAGTAAAGTAAATGGACATACAAAATGTAATAATATTCACATGAAAGACTACTACACATCAGTGAACCAGAGCAAACTACTGTTATCCTCAACAATCTGGCTGAATCTTCCAGACATTATAGTCAGCAAAAGAAGCCAGGCACAAGGAAGTTCATCCTGTGTTTTCTACTTATTTGAGAATAATCAGAACTACACTATGGTTTTAGGAATCCATGTAGAGTTTGCCTTGGGGTTGGGGGCTACTGACTGGGTGGGGGCATGAGAGAACCAGCAGAGGTGCTGGACATGGTTTATCTTGATCCAGGTGGTGGTTATGCTGGGGTATACATACACAGAGGTTCACGTAGGACTAGTATATCTTACTGCCTGTAAGTTTTATTTCAACAACAAAGTAAAATAAAGTAAAAGTAAAATACAATAAAATAAATTGGGAAATGGGGAGGAAAAGAACAGATACAAAGATCTGAGGACCTTTGGGGCACCTGGATGGCTCAGTTGGTTAAGTGGCTGCCTTCACCTCAGGTCATGATCCCAGGTCCTGGGATCAAGCCACACATCAGGCTCCCTGCTTGATGGGCAGCCTGTTTCTCCCTTTCCACTGCTTGTACATGAGCTCTCTCTCTCTCTCTCTAAAATAAATAAATAAAACCTTTTAAAAAATCTGAGGACCTTTTAATTCAGATCTAGGGTCAAAGTCTTAGGTGGTTCAGCAGTTCCTACGGGCACCACACATCTGCAACAGAATATTACCAATATCACAAAATTAATCAAGAAACTTGCATTAACTGACTACTGGACATTATGTTAATTTATCATCTCATTCAATCCCCCCAGACACTCTGGGAGGTAGATGCTGTTATTATTTCCATTTTACTGATGAGAAAACTAAGACTCAGAGACGCTAAGCAACTTGCCCAAGGTCCCAGAGCTAAGTAAATGGCCATGCCAAGGGATCCCTGGGTGGCGCAGCGGAGATCCCTGGGTGGCGCAGTGGTTTAGCGCCTGCCTTTGGCCCAGGGCGCGATCCTGGAGACCCGGGATCGAATCCCACGCCAGGCTCCTGGTGCATGGAGTCTGCTTCTCCCTCTGCCTATGTCTCTGCCTCTCTCTCTCTCTGTGTGACTATCATAAATAAATTTTAAAAACAATAAAAAATAAATAAACTTGGAATTAAAAAAAAAAAAAGGCCATGCCAAGATTCTAAGCCTGGTCTATCTGAATTCAAAATCCACGGTCTAAACCATCAAGTCATAGCACCACAAAGTAAAAATTGGGGTGTCTGATCGTGACCCAGAATCATCCAATGGAGCTTACAGTTATGTTCTATACTTTCCAATCAGGAAGGCAGGAGATATACAATATATATTACCAAGATTTTAGTTCTTTTCTGTTGTATTTGACTGAATTTTATTTATTTTATTATTTTTTAAAGATTTTATTTTATTTATTCATGAGAGAGAGAGAGAGGCAGAAACACAGGCAGAGGGAGAAGCAGGCTCCCTGTGGGGAAGCCTGATGCGGGACTCAATCCCAGATCCTGAGATCACAACCTGAGCCAAAGGTAGATGCTCAACCACTGAGCCACTCAGGTGCCCCTATTGGACTCAGTTTTAAAAATCAGGTTATTTTTCCATTATAAAAACAAAACAGCCATTTTGGAAAATTGGAAGAACACAGAAAAAGTATAAAAAAGTCAACAAAAATAATTCCACATCCCCCCAGTGGAGGAAAAAGTGATGGAAGACTTTTTTTTTCTAAAAAGAAATATAAGGGTGCCTGGGTGGCTCAGAGGGTTAAGCATCTGCCTTCAGCTCAGGTCATGATCTACAGGTTCTGGAATCGAGCCATACATTGGGCTCCCGGCTCAGCGGGGAGCCTGCTTCTCCCTATCCCTCTGCCTCTGCCTCTTCCCCTACTCATGCTCTCTCTCTGTGTCAAATAAATAAAATCTTAAAAAAAAAGAAAAAGAAAAGAAATCTATGTTGACATTGGAAGAGTAATGTCTGAAAAGTTTACCTTCCTTTCTTGACAGTGTCAGATGTTGGGCTGCATTATTTTAAGGAACATTGAGCCTTGGAAGCCACAAGGCACTGGGGAGAATTTGACAGTCTTGAATGTGCAATAATTAAGACTTATTGCTGACTTCTAAACAGTGTTACTAAAGTAAACTCAGTGAAGTCTCCTGGAAGGCAGTATTTTAAATGGGGACATTTAGTGCTGAAGTAACAACGTTGGTTATATTGAGATAAAAACACGAGGATTCTCAAATTTTGACCCTGGAAAGGATCTGGATTCCTAGAGAGGAAGATATTTAATAAAAGATTGTTTTTTATAAGTGAGACCCCGATGCAGGAAGAGAGCCACCAAGGCAAAACCAGTGACAGGGCCATTGGAGCAGACCGTGGTTGCTCAGACTCCGCTTCTGGAACCAGAATCCTACCATCATTTACCAACTGGGTAACCTGAGCAAGTCTCTGAAGCCCTTGGAAGCCTCAGCTCCCTCATGGATTCTAAGACCTTCATCTCAGTGACATGAAGGATGACATGAGATGACCCATTGTCCAGCACACAATAGGTGTGCAATAAAATTCTTTTTTTTAAGATTTTAAGATTTTATTTTTAAGAAATCTCTACACCCAAGTTACAACCTTGAGTTCAAGAGACACATGCTTCACAGACTGAGCCAGCCAGGCACCCCTCAATGAAATTCTTTCTTTCTTTTTCAGTATTTTATCTATTTGAGAGAGAGAGAGAGAACAGGCACACACACACACACACACACACACACACACACACAAGCAGGTTGTGGGGGTGGGATGGACAGGGCAGAGGGAGAGGAAGAAACAGCCTCCCGGCTGAGCAGGAAGCCTGACACAGGGCTCCATCGCAGGACCCCAGGATCATGACCCGAGCTGAAGGCAGATGCTTAGCTGACTGAGCCACCCAGGCACCCCTCAATGAAATTATTTCTTAATCATATAAGTAACACAACGTCTGTAGAAAAACTGGAAAATATGCTATTTCTAAAGAGATATTTAAATGAATTTTCTTTTCGTCATGTGGGTAAGCTTTATGTGCTATTCACTGTCTATATCTCTATAAGCATTTTCTCTCCACATCTCAATTTCCGAGGGTAAGTTCATTTCTCAGCTGAATTGCATCAAGGTTGGAACTTCAGCACAGCGGTTTACATTGCCACCATCCACTAGGTTGCCCTTCAAAATTCAGTGTCTTCAAAAGCCTTGTGAGTCATGGGTGTGAATGAACAGACGAACCTTGTCAGCCGCGTCTTGTGACTTTTTTATTTATCGCTGCATTCCCAGCTGCCGCTGCCAAGATGGAACCTTTAGAAATATCCCAAGCATTTTGAATTAGCCTGAGTATAAACAGTCTCATCCAGTTCAGACTGGCAGAAGCTTGGTATATTAAATGTTGCCTTTAAGCAAACAGGAAACAAATCCTCCAGTTTATTCTTAAGCAGTTCCTTTACAAGTGTAACAATTTAATAACTAATCGAGAAATCATTTCAGTCTGTACTGAGGAACTAGGGCAGTCAGTGTTCACTCATTATCTTAGTGCTTGGTCCAGAACCCAGGGCAGACAGGGCTCAAGTCAAGAAACTCCAAGGACGAAGAAACCAAACTTAACCGACATTAAGAAAGGGGTGGGAATTAACTAATTAATTAATGATTTAATACTGAAAAGAAAATGTGAATGTTTGTAACCATGGATATTGGTGAGAAATATATTTACCTCCAAACAAAATTATATTTTATTTATATTTTATTTTTTAGATTTATTCATGAGAGAGAAAGCACAAGCAGGGGGCTGTGGCAGAGGGCCAGGGTGCTCCAAAACACCAGAAAGGATCACTCAGGGGAACCTGGTGGCTCAGTTGGCTAAGCATCTGCCTTCAGCTCAGGTCATGATCTCAGGGCCCTGGGATCCAGCCCCATATTGGGCTTCCAGCTCAGGGAGGAGTCTGCTTTCTCTCTCCACCTCTCACCCATCTGTGTGTATGCTCCCTCTCAAACAAATAAAATCTTAAAAAAAAAATAAAAAAAGAAAGGATCATTCAAATCAGCTATGTCATTCTTAACCCATAAATGTCTCCTAAATGTATCCACTTCGGTCCATTCCCACTGCCAACAGGTCACCTAATCTGCCCCAGCCTACAACCACATTCACCTCTCTGGATAGCCCATCTGATGGTGTCACTGCTTAGCTCAAACCCTCTAAAGGCTCCCTGCTGCCCTCAGGATCAAAACCACAGGCTTTAACAGGGTCCATGAGGCCATTGCTCTGCCCTGGCTGCTCTGTCACCCGGCATTCTGCTTTTGCCACTTGGGTCTTCTTTCAATCTCCCTTCCAGAATCAGGGTCTTGACTTAGGTCCTTTTCTCATCCTGGAAAGCCCTCCCTGCCACTCACATCAGTTAATTCCTAGCTCAATTCTGATCTCAGCGTAGGGGAACCTATTCAAATACCCCTGCTAGTCTCTGGTGGCACCCTGAACTTCTTTGAAGCACTCATCACAGTTTGTAATCAAGTACTTGTATGACTACTGGAATAGTGTCTGCTTCCCCACTGGACTTTGGGTTTCCAGTAGAGCAAGGTATTAGCTTATGGTCTCCATTGTCTCCCCAGCACCCCATCTGTCCAATGCCACCAGAGCAGGTGCTCAATCCTTGTTGACACAATTAATAAATTCTACTCTAGCTTCCTTTTGTAAGCCCCAACCACCCTCTCTCTCAGCTTCTAGGACACAAACGGACCCACATCTTTCCTGGTAAAAGAATATCCCAATTTTCATATCAGAGAGGTAAGTGTTTGCATTTGGGCTCAGCACTTACTACCAGCACACCATAGGCCCAGGCATTGACTCTCTTGAAGCTTCTGCTTCCTTGCCTATAACACTGGGTTCCAGTGTTCTTATCACACGGGCAATCTTGATATTTAAATACATTAACTGAGGTCACATACAGAAATCTACCTAAAGAATGACCAACACACAACAGGTGCAACAGGTGCATAATAAATAGTAGTTCTTATCGTGGTTCAAACTGCTATGTGCCTGCTTTTGTAGGCTAAGTCCCTTCAGCCACTGCTGCCTCTAAAAAGTAATCCAAAACAACAAAATATATGGGGGCCTGCTGTCTTCCTTTTTGCATTCCTTTGTCAGTATCTACTGTGTGCTTATTAATGCTAGGCCTAAAATGATGAACATGCCAGACAGAGCCTTGCTTTCTTGGAGCTAATCCACGTTTTAATTAAAAGATAAGTGTTTTCAATATGTAAACAATATCTTCCATAGCTACACAAATAGAATTAAACAATCTCATGGCCATTGCTGAGAAATGATTTTAAGAAACTAATCTGAATTACACACAAAGCTTTAGGAATGAAGATATCTATTTGGTGCATGATATTTAGAACACTGTTCTTTGGCTAATGTGAGAAACATTTAATGTCTACTCTTTATTTTTTTAAATTATACTCTGTAAAAAAAATTTCTTTTTATTTTTTGAGTAACTCAATATCCAGTGAGGGACTCAAACTCAAAACCCCAAGATCAAGAGTCACATGCTCTACCAACTGAGCCAGCCAGTCACCCTTAATATCTCCTCATTATGATTGCAATTCCCAGGCTGATAGGAAAGACCTGAATGTCAGTCCACTCTCTCTATTTCGGCTACCTATTGCAACTTTTAATATAGCTAGCAACAGTAACAACAATAATCATGAAAATAATAATGATGATGAAAATAATAATAATTATTATTATGGGGCATCTGGGTGGCTCAGTTGGTTAAGCGTTCAACTCTTGATCTCAGTTCAGGTCTTGATCTCATAGTGGTGAGTTCAAGCCTCACATTGGGAGTCTACTTAACAATGGAGTCTACTTAAACAATAAAAACATAAAAAATAACTATAAGTACTATTTATTGAGTCATATGTGTGCTAGGCCAATATTCCTACATGCCTTTAATCTTCAGAACAACTCTATTATTATTATCTGAATTTTTCAGATGAAAACATTGAGGATCAGAGAGGTTTGTGACTTTTCTAAGGTGCAAATGTGGGATTTGACTCGTATTTGAGCCTCTTCTGCTTTTTGGGAAATCACCTCAAAGTTTGAATTAAAAGATTAATGTTTTCAATATGTAAAAATATCTTCAGTAGCTTCACAAATAAAATTAACCTCTCTTAGGAATGAAAGCACCATGGTGTCAATATTTATAATAGTGAAGTTTAGAAAGAAGTGTCCGATAGGAAGACAACTAAATTATGTATTTAAGTATATGTAAAATAAGTTTCTAATATAGAAGGATGTTTACAGTGTACAGTTAGGACACATGAAAATAATTGCTATGGAGTATGATTTCAGTGATGTAAAATTAAAGATAAAGTTGCATTTTCAGGGCACGTGGGTGGCTCAGTCAGTTAAGCTCCTGCCTTCAGGATCCTGGGATCAAGCCCCACATTGGACTCCTTGCTCAGCAGGGAGTCCGCTTCTCTCTCTTCCTCTGACCCTCCTCCTTGAGTGTGCTCTCTCTTCTCTGTCTCAAATAAATACATTGATCTTTTTTAAAAATTGCATTTTCAAAAACATTGACAATAAAGATGACAACTGGAGATTCAAAGGTCCCAGAATTGCCAAAAATAATCTTGAAAAAAAGAAAGTTGGAGGACTTGAATTTCCTGAATTAAAAACTTATAAAGCTAGAGTGAGAGACTATATGGTACTAGCATAAGAATAGACATATAGATCAATAGAATAGAATTGAAAGTTCAGAAATAAACTCTGACACTCATGTTCAACTAATTTTCAACAAAGGTGCCAAAGTCATTTCAATGGGGAAAGAAGAGTCTCTTCAACAAATGTTGCTGGATGCCTGCATAGCCACATGTAAAAGGATGGAATTGGACCCTTCCCTATGCCACATACAAAAAATAACTCAAAATGGGTTAAAGACTTAAATTAAGGGATTTGAATCTTACAACTCTTAGAAAAAAATAAATCTTCATGACCTCAGATCAGGCAATGATTTCTTAGATATGATACCAAGAATATAAACAATAGATGAAAAATAAATTAGATGTCATCACAATTGAAAACTCTTGTGCTGGGGATCCCTGGGTGGCTCAGTGGTTTAGCACCTGCCTTTGGCCCGGGGCATGATCCTGGAGTCCCGGGATCAAGTCCCACATCAAGCTCCCTGCGTGGAGCCTGCTTCTCCCTTGGCCTGTGTCTCTGCCTCTCTCTTTCTCTCTCTCTCTCTGTGTGTCTCTCATGAATAAATTAATAAAATCTCTGAAAAAGAAAAAAGAAAAAGAAAACTCTTGTGCTAAAATAAAATAAAATAAATTTAAAAAAAAGAAAATTCTTGTGCTTCAGGACACCAAGAAAGTGAAAAGACAGCCTACAAAACTGCAAATTATATATCTAATAAGAAACCTGTATCTAGAATGTATATGGAACTCTTACAACTCAACAATAAAATGATATTCCAACTTAAAAAGGCAAAGGATCTGAACAGACATTTTTTCCAAAAAAGATATGCAAATAGCCAATAAGCACATGAAAAGATAATCAACATCATTAGGCATCAGGGAAACATAAATCAAACCACAATGGGATACCACTTCACACCCACTAGGATGGCTATAATCCAACAGACAGATAATAATGAGTGTTGGCAAGGATGTGCAAAAATTGCATCCAATGCTGGTGGGAATGTAAAATGGTTTAGCCACTCTGAAAACAATCTGGCAGTTCCTTAAAGAATTGAACCTAGAGTTACCATATGACCCAGCAATTTCACTCCTATGTATATACCCAAGAGAAATGAAAATACATGTTCACATAAAACCAATACATGAATGTTCATAGAAGCATTATTCAAAATAGTCCCAAAATGGAAATAACTCAAACGTCCATCAGCAGATGAAGAGGTGATTGAGATATGATACATCCGCACCATGGATATTCTTCATCCATCCTCTAAGGTGAATTGTGTCCCCCCTCAAACTCATATGTTAAAGCCCCAGATCCCTCACATGAATGTATTGGAAATAGGTCCTTTAAGGAAGTGCTCAATGTTAATGAGGTCATAAGGATAGGGCCCTGATCCCGTAGAACTGGTACCATCCTAGGAAGAGGAAGAGATACCAGAGTTCTCTCTCCATTGTATGAGGATCTAGCTGGAAGGCAGCTTCCGCAAATCTGTAGACGGGCTCTCATCAGAATCTGACCGTGTTGGCACCCCAATCTCTGACTCTAGGCCTCCAGCACTGTGGGAAAATATCTGTTACAGGCCAGCTAGCCTGTGGTATGTTGTTACAGCGCCTACACTGACTAATACAAGCCATAAAAAGATATGAAGTATAGATAAATGCTGTGACATGGATGGGCCTTGAAGACATTGTGCTGAGTGAAATAAACCAGGCACGAAGGCAACTCTACAGAGAAGAAAAGTAGATTAGTGATTGTCTGGGGCTGAGAGAAATGAGGGTCTTGGAGAGTTATGGCTACAGGGAGTAGAGTTTCTTTGTGACATGATGAAAAGATTCTAAAATTGATTGCAGTCATGGCTGCAAATTCTGTGAAAATACTAAAAGCCACTGTCTTGTATGTTTTGAATTGTATGACATATGAATTATATGTCAATAAAGCTGTTTTTAAGGCAGAAAGACAACCTTTCAATAGTGGTCATCTCTGGGTGGTGAGACATACAATGACCAACTTTTTTGTTCAGTTTTCCATAAAGGGAAATTATTGCTACTTTTATAATCAATTAAGAAGAAAGTTACTTTCAAAAATTCCATGAAAACAAAGGCCAGCAGTATCCTCCTTTCCTACAAGGCTGATAAAACTCATACCTCTGCAAGAGCTGGATACACCCCAATGACAACTCCCCCTGGAGCAAGCTTCTCAGAGTTTCACGTTCTTTCATATATACGATTTCATGTGAGATTCACAACCTCTGTGTTGTAAACAAGGCAGCTGCCAGTTTTCTTTCTGAATGTATTTATATCTTGCTTTCTCCCTAAAAGGATTTGAAATAATTCATGACAAATTATAGTAATAAAAATAGGAAGAAAAAAAAAAAAGAAAACCAACTCCAAAGAGAAATGAATTCAGATATGCCAGCCTGAAGAGCCAATAAGCCATTATACAAGAGCTTTGAATTGAACTCGGAGGTTCCTGGCAGACAAGGTAAACAGGGAAAGTTAGGGAAGAAGCAAACTATTTCCTCAAGGAGATCAACATTTTTCCTGTTATCATCTCCTGAATAACATTTCTCATATGAGGATTTATTTTTGTAAAAGAATTCTATGGAGTTTGGCCCAAACATTTTTACAGAAGATGCTGAAGTACATTTAATATGGCTATTCTTAGAGCTACCCTGGTTTCATAAGCCAAAGATATACACCACCTTGGCAAATTCAGGTTAAGTCAGAGGACTTATCCAGTGGTATTCATATTTGCAAACTGCCACTAAATAAGAAATACAATTTTTAAAAGATTATTTATTTATTCATGAGAGACACACAGAGAGAGAGAGAGGCAGAGATACAGGCAGAGGGAGAAGCAGTCTCCACACAGGGAGCCTGATGTGGGACTCGATCCCAGGTCTCCAGGATCATGCCCTTGGCTGAAGGCAGCGCTAAACCGCTGAGCTACCTGGGCTGTCCAGAAATACAATTTACATTGCTTTTATATAGTACACAAACATAACACCTGAAATAAAACTTTCGTGGGTGAGCATTTACCTTACTACTAGCAATACATACTAATATTTTCTAGGTCTATTTCATCAATTTTTTAAGTTTTTATTTATTTACTTATTTAGAGAGAGCTAGAGAGAGAGCATGAGGGGTAGAGGGAGAAGGAGAGAATCCCAAACAGACTCCACACTGAGCATGGAGCCCGACTCGGGGCTACATCTCAGGACAATGAGATCACGACCTGAGCTGAAATCAAGAATTGGATGCTCAGTTGACTGAGCCACTGAGGCATCCCTACTCTTTTATTTTTTTAAATGCTGTAGCAACCCCCTAATTTGATTTCACCATCCACAGTGGGCAAAATGGCTCTTACATAAAGTTGTATGGTTCACAGTAGTCACTGATCCTTACTGACCACCTAATGTGTATGAGGCATTAGACTAAGCCTGTTATTACAAACACTGTCTCATATGGGTCTCTCTGGGATTCAGTGAGGGGAGTACTTTTTTTTATTTCCATTGTACAGATGAAGAAACTAAAGCATAAAGAGGTTTAGTAACTTGCTCAAGGTCACAGAGCCAGTGAGAATCTGCAGGTAAGCATTAGCTCAAGTCTTTTAACTCAAACAACCTCTCAGTTGGACTTCTGGCGGGGTGTTAATTTCATTTCACCATTAAAAGATGGAAGATCAGAAAGGTTAAGCACCTTGCTCAAAGACACACAGCTAGGAAGCTTCCAAGCAGGGTTTGAAGGTAGATCTTGGGGCTCCAAGCCCTGAACTTTTTCTGCCACCATTAGCTGCTCTCTCTGGACAGCTTCAAACGTCACTTTGAAACCTCTTAGGAGGTGAGTCTCTAGATGCCATGAAAAGCAAATGAGGGCAACTCCAATGCACATGTCAACGAGAGGCTATTACACAAGACTCTGTTTCTGCTACCTCCCTCCTGCCTGGATGGGACAAAATAAGGTGCTTTTTAAAAGTTTTTCTAGGGGCATCTGGGTGACTCAGTCAGTTATATGTCTTTTTAGGCTCAGGTCATGATCCCAGCATCTGGGGATCCAGCCTCGCATCGAGGTCCCTGAGGAGCCTGCTTCTCCCTCTCCCTCGGCTTGCTGCTCTACTGCTTGTGTTCTGTCAAATAAATAAAATCCTTTAAAAAGAAAAGTTTTTCTCTACACTAAAGTATTTATAAGTGACAGTGTTGGTGGGTAACTTTTTCTGAACTCTTGATGCTTTTCTGTATTTTTATCATGAGAATGTATTATTTTGATAAGGGGACAGTTTTTAAATCATTTCAAAAGAAATCAGCCTGCCCTTCTTAACATCTAGTTTCCATAGCTCTTTACCTTGAAAATTTTCCATGTCCTGGACTAATGAGAGTTGAATCTGGAAATTGGCAGGACACTTTAGCTACTCAGATACTAAATTTAGATCCTAAGGGCGAATACCATGCGTCAACAGGGCTGGACTGACACTCACAGAGAGAAGGCGGGACAATTAGGGAGGTGGGACCACTGCCCTTTAAACCAGGCTGGCAGTAGGGCATAGAGGGACATGTGCTTCTTGCCCTCAGCAATTTAATCAGAGGTTAGATCCTGATGGATTTCATATGAAACCAAACACCAACAGATTTCTCCCAAGCACTTGAACTCCATAAATAACATCTGTGCATTGCAGCATAATGAGGTGGGGAAGAGGAAGGACTCTGGAATCAAGCTGCCTGGCTCTGCTACTTCTTTGCTGTTCAACATCTTTGTGCCTTAGTTTCTCCATCTATAAAATGGAGACCGCAGTAGCACCTGCTTCACAGGGTTGCTGTGAGGACTGAATCCCTGCTAGGGAAACACTTGGGAAAGTCCTTGCCTCAGGAAGCACACAGTGAGTATGAACACCCCATGTTATTATTTTAGAAAACATAAATAATCAAAAAAGGAAAATAAGCACCTGCATTTCTATTTTAGAAAAAGAGAAACAAAACATGCAGAGATCAATCAACCCATCAATTGCTAGCATTCCTCCCGCTTAGAAATAATTACTACATAGGGGCACCTGGCTGGCTCAGTCAGAAAAGCATGTGACTCTTGATCTCAGGGTTGTGAGTTGGAGCCCCATATTGGGTGTAGAGATTACTAAAAATAAACTAAAAAAAAAAAAAAAGAAACGAAAAGAAAAGAAAAAAATCACTATTAGCATTTTAGGGTTATATTCTAGTAGACTTTTCTCTTTGTCCATTTTATATATTACATGTAAGCATATGCCTTCCCTTTGTTTGTGTGTGCATTTGCTTGCTTGCTTGGGAACAGTTCCATTTACTTGTCCTTGTAGTGTTTACTAAGCTAGATACTTTGGAAAGGGGATTATGAAACACAGATTCATTCATTAACCAACAAATACTTCTTGAGCATCTACCATGTGCTGGGCTCTGTTCCAGGTGCTGGGGATAGAGCAGTAGACAAAACAGGAAGGGGAAAAAAAAGGTCCCTGCTATTATATAGAATTTATATTGTATGGTTATACAGACAATAAACAAAACAAATCTTTAAAATCCTGGGTGATTCGGGGCAGCCTGGGTAGCTGAGCGGTTTAGCGCTGCCTTCAGCCCAGGTTGTGATCCCGGGGTCCCAGGATTGAGTCCCGCATCGGGCTCCCTGCATGGAGTCTGCTTCTCCTTCTGCCTCTCTCTCTCTCTCTCTCTCTCTGTGTGTCTCTCATGAATAAATAAATAAAATCTTTAAAAAAAATCCTGGATCATTCAAAAGAATTAAACAATTAGACATTTGAAAAAAATATTAGTGACTGAGTTATACATATCATGTAGTCAAAGACAATTTGTAAAGGAATCAATACAGTTGACTACAACATATATGCAGCCTCATGTAACATACACAGGAAACATGGCACCCAGCCATCCCAGAGTCCGCTTCCTCCAGTTCCTTCATCACAGCTTAATGGGCAGCCATGACATGAGGCTTTATTTCTCTGAGGCTGCAAAGAAGGGGTGGCACCCACACCAAGGTCTTGATCTATGCCCACCAGACACAGTATGTTGTAATAAAAGTTTGGAAAGGGGCAGCCTGGGTGGCTCAGCAGCTTGGCACCTGCCTTCGGCCCAGGGCATGATCCTGGAGACCCGGGATCGAGTCCCATGTCGGGCTCCCTGCATGGAGCCTGCTTCTCCCTCTGCCTATGTCTCTACCTCTCTGTCTCTCTGTTTCTCATGAGTAAATAAATTAAATCTTTTAAAAAAAATAAAAAATAAATAAAAAAATAAAAGTTTGGAAAAAAAAAGTTTGGAAGCGATCAGATCTTTCTGAATCATCCTGTAGGGAACATGTTGGATGGGGACAAGCAGGGCAGAGGGATATGGGGAAGCAAGGGTGGTTAGGAAGGACTCACTAAGGAGGTGACATTAAGCAGAGACTCATGGAGGTGATAGAGCAAGCCATGAGGATATTGGGGATCTGCCCCTTCATTTTTTTCTCTCAGTTTTTTTTTAAGATTTTATTTATTTATTCATGAGAGAGACACACAGAGAGGCAGAGACACAGGCAGAGAGAGAAGCAGGCTCCATGCAGGAAGCCTGATGTGGGACTCAAACCCAGGTCTCCAGGATCACGCCCTGAGCCGAAGGCAGACGCTTAACCGCTGAGCCACCCGGGCATCCCTTCTCTCAGTTTTTTTAAAACTTTATTTATTCTAGAGAAAGAGAAAGGGAGGGTAGGGGCAGAGGGAGAGAGAGAGAATCTCAACAGATTCCTCACTGAGCTCAGAGCCCAATGTGGGGCTTGATCTCATGACTTGAGCTGAAATCAAGATTTGGATGCTTAACCCACTGAGCCACCCAGGTGGCTTAATTATTTTTAGGTGTACAGTTCAGTAGCACTGAATCATTACTACCATCCATCCCCATGATTCTTTTCATCCTGCAAAAACTGAAACTCTGTGTCCATTAAACAGGAACTCCCCATTTTCCCTTCTGCTCAGCCTCTGGTAACCACTGTTCTACTTTCTGACTCTGAATTTGACGATTCTAGGTACCTCATATAAGTGGAATCATACAGTATTTATCCTCTTATAACTGGTTTATTTCACTCAGCACAATGCCCTCAAGATTCATCCATGTTATAACATGTGTCAGAACTTCTTTCCTGGGACACCTGGGTGGCTCAGGAGTTAAGCGTCTGCCTTTAGCTCAGGTCGTGGTCCTGGAGTCCTGGGATCAAGTCCCACATCAGGCTCCTGGCACGGAGTCTGCTTCTCCCTCTGCCTGTGTCTCTGTCTCTGTCTCTCTCTCTTTCTGTGTCTCTCATGAATAAATAAATAAATAAATCTTAGAAAAAAAGAACTTCTTTCCTTTTTAGAGCTGAATGATGTTTTATTTTATGTATATATTACATTTTTCTTATCTATTCATTTATTGATAGACACTTGGGTTGCTTGTACCTCTTGGCTCTCATGAATAATGCTGCTATGAATATGGGTGTACACACATCCCTTCAAGATTCTGCTGTTAGTTCTTTTGTGTATGTAACCAGAAGTGGAATTGCTGAATCATATGGTGATTGCTTTTTAAATTTTTTAAAAATTTTATTCATTTATTCATGTGAGACACACACAGAGAGAGAGAGGAAGAGATATAGGCAGAGGGAGAAGCAGGCTCCCTGCAGGGAGCCTGATGTGGGACTTGATCCAGGACCCCAGGATCATGACCTGAGCCAAAGGCAGACACTCAACCACTGAGACAACCAGGTGCCCCTCTTTTTAAAGTTTTTAAGGAACCACTTTGACTCTTTTACCATTTTACATTCCTACCAACAATGCATAAGGACCCCAATTCTTCATATCCTCACAAGGTTTTTGTTTTGTTTTGTTTTAAAATCTAAGACTTTATTAAGGGTTTAAAATATTATGAAACTGGATAGGAACGTTACCTTGACAGTCTTTCAGTGGTTTTCCCAAGGCCACTTAATCATACAAACATGGTCTATGAAATACACATATGAGGAGCTAGAAAAATCAGGATTCATATCAGTGTCTGAACTGTAATTCCTGAGAACAGAGTAGGAAGTAAGGGCTCCAGTAACTTTTCTTTGCAGGTGCCCTTGTGTCAGGAGGAGTCTAGCTAGCTTGCTGCCCTATGGTCCATCTCTGCTCCATCAGTCACCTTACAAACACTTATCATCTTCTGAGGGATTTTTTTATGGTATCCATCCAATTTGGGTATGAGAAGGTCTGTGGCTGCGTTTTAATTTTTTCGTAGCATCTTTATTGAAATATGAGTCACATATCATACAATTCACGCATTTAGTGTGCACAATTCAGTGGTTTTCAGTAGAGTCACAGATGTGTATGATCATCACCACAATTGATTTTACATTTCCTCACCCCAAAGCAAAACCCCATACCCTTTAGCTATTCCCCTCCATTCCCCCAGCCCTAGGAAACCACTGATCTTTCTGTCTCTGTAGATTTGCTTATTCTGGACATTTCATATAAATGAAATCATATACTATGTGGTGCTTTTGATGTCTGGCTCCTTGCACTTAGCGTAATGCTTTCAGGATTTGTGCATGTGGGAACAGGCATGCATCCTTCATTGCTTCTCATGGTGTGGTCTTCATATCTGTATTGAACACCTTTCAAGCTTTTGGAAAGCATACATTCCAGACTTCTTCCCCAGCCTACAGTCCGTCGACTGACTGAAGGGAAGGCTGTGAGAACAGCAAGGCAGTATGATATTCAGGGAATGTTCTAAATTTCCTCAGCTCTGTCACTTATCATCTGTGTCATCAAAGGTAAGTGACTTAACCTGTTTCCTCCCCTGAAGGATAGGGGGTAATAATAGTTTGTACTAATTGAATTTATTGTGAAGGTTAGAAATAATATAGGCAAGGTGCCTGGCACACTGGGAGGCATTCAATACTCTCATGAGGGCCATGGATCTTTACCCACAGTCAAGGTTTGGCAGCTAAGGATATAGGCAACACTATTCTTGTAGGCCAAGACACTCACATAGCAGGAGCAATTTCCCATTGTCCTCCCTTTATTTTTTTTTTATTTTTTAAAGATTTTATTTATTTATTCATGAGAGATACAGAGAGAGAGAGAGAGAGAGAGAGAGAGAGAGGCAGAGACACAGGCAGAGGGTGAAGCAGGCTCTAAGCAGGAAGCCCGACGTGGGACTTGATCCCGGGTCTCCAGGATCACAGTCTGGGCTGAAGGCAGTCACTAAACCGCTGAGCCACCAGGGCTGCCCCTGCCCTCCCTTTATTAACTCCAACTTTCATTCAGAGTCACCCCTGAGTGTGACAACCCCAAATAAGGTGATAGGAAAGGCCTCAACTGAGAATATATGCTTCCCACTCTTCAAATATATGATCAAACAAAACTCTCCTTTAAACATCCCCATTCTTGGGATGCCTGGGTGGCTCAGTGGTTTAGTTCCTACCTTCATTCCAGGGCATGATCCAGGAGTCCCGGATCGAGTCCCACGTCAGGCTCCCTGCGTGGAGCCTGCTTCTCCCTCTGCCTGTATCTCTGCCTCTGTCTTTCTCTATCTCTCTATCAATCTCTGTTTCTCATGAATAAATAAAATCTTTAAAAACATTTTTTTTTTTTAAATCCCTGTTCTTTCCCCTAAAACTCTCCTAAATGGCCAAAGATGCAATCCATCCTTTCCTCTTCCTCCTCTCAACATCTAAACTTCCCCAGTTACTCTCTGGCCCTCAACTATCCACCCTACTCTCCCTATAATGCCCAAAATGTTCACCATCTTATCGTTCTTGCCTTAGTCTTGAGACCAAACCCCCAAGGCCAACAATCACCACCAAAACAACAGCAAGTTTTCCAAGGTTTGCATTTGCTCAGCAATGGGCCTCTTGTCCAGGGGGCAGGAGATTCTATAGCAAACACTGATTGGATTTCTTGTTTATAGAGACTTCCTGGTTTACTCCTTCCATTTTTCAAAGGAGAAAGCAAAGTCCATCTACCTGGTAAATTGCAGAGGTGGGCCAGGAACTCGGATCCCCTGAATTTTAATCTAAATGAAATTGCATTAGTGAGAAGAGCCTCACAAAGGAAGATTTTGAATCCAAAATCTATCCCTATTGCTGGGACCTTGCAGCTAATCCACAGTATTAGGATTTTGCTGATGTGGTTACAACACATTCTCTACTAAGAATAAACCCATGTAATCACTTTCTCTGGCCTCTAGCCTGACACATCCTTATAAATTTCTCCCAGGAGATGCTAATCTGCTGCCAGGATGGAGAACCACTGCTACAGGTAAATTACCTGGAATACAAATTTTATATATATTTCTTGACAGTTTAAAAAAATATTACTAAAACCAGCTACCATTTATTGACCACTCACTCTGTGCCAGGGACCTATTTAATAGCATACAATGGTATTTAATCATATTTGATCCTCACAGGAGCCCTCTGCAATGGACCCTAATTGTCCCCATTATAACAGGCTTGAGCTAACCATGCCTTGAGCAGATGAGCAGCTCACTCATGACCCTCACTGATGGTTAAGGAGCAGGATCCCAGTTCTCTCAGACCTGAAGCCAATATTCTTAATAGCAACATGTATTAGCCATATATTGCTTATCATTTATTGATCACTTCTTACTATGAGCCAGGCACTAATCCAGTTCATTTAGTCCTCCCCAAACCCTACAAGTTGTTACTCACATCAATATTTCCATTTTACTACTATGCAAACTGAGTCAGAGAGAGATTAAGCAACCTGCACAAGGTTCTTGAAGTTGATAAGTGGGCAACAATCCAATCTGGTTCCAGGAGACTTTCAGAAGTTAGTAGATTTATCTAGATCCTACCAAAGCATTCTGCATCTACATAATGGCAAAGAAGAATGCCGGACAATCAGATGAAGGAATGAAGCTAATGAAGTTGGAAGCATCCATTTACATAAACTTAAATTTGGGATCTTGAATTTGTGGGGCAGACCATTTAAAAAAGGGAAATCATCTTTTTACTTTACTTTTTAATTTAAACAGAATAGTAGGGGATCTTTGAGCATTTCAATAGAAGGCATATCTTAGCTGTGCAGACTTTTGCAAATTTTTAATGAAGAAATATGTGTGAAAGTTGATGTCATCCAAACATCTCCACCCACTGGTGAGTCAAAAATAGAACCAATGAAAGTAATATCAAGGCATGAAGTCACTAGATTTCCCGTAGTCAAATTTTTATTTCTTTTGCACATTAAAATGGAGAAGAAACTAAGGTTTGGGGAGATATAAGAGAAAAAATTAAGATGAAAGTGACACCTTAGAATTATTGATACATTTCTTCTTAAAGAGCCATGGTATTAAAAAAAATAAATAAAGAGCCATGGTATTATCAAAGCGATGACCTCATTTTAAATTATTACAGAGTCATAATCATTCTCATTTTACAAGTAGGGAAAATGAAACACAAAGATTACATCACCCATCAAAAGTTCCAAAGTGTGTTGGTGGCATTAAGTGCAAATTGATGCAACAGTTTTGGATGACAACATGGTGATCACTGTCTAAAGTTAATATACGAATGTCCTTTGAACCAGCAATTTCACTTCTACGACTTTGTCTTATAGAAATACTTCTATAAGTAAGCAAGAAAATAATCTACAAAAATGTCCATGGAAGCACTATTCATAATACAGGCTGAATATCCATTTATAGGGATTGGTTTTTTAAAAAGTGTAGTAGATTTATCATTTTTATGGACCCAGAAAAAAATAATGAGATAGATCTATATGTATTGGCATGTGCGATATTATGATTTCTAATAAGAAATATATATTTGTCTTTGTCTGCATTTCTGGCATAGAGCTCCTAAAAACCCTTGGAAATTCCCAAGGGAGAACTACCAAACTGTCTTTTGTTATGTTAATTAGTGACATGTGGACCCACCCAAGGATGGCTGGTTGCCAGGAAAACCAACCACGTGATTAGAGGGTTAGGGACCTTTAGTCCCACCCCCTTGGACTTCCAGGGAGGGAAAGGGGCTGGAGGTTGAATCAATCACCAATGGCCAATGATTTAATCAAACATTCTTATCCAACAAAACCTCCATAAAAACCCAAAGGAGAGAGTTGAGATACTTTCAGATAGGGATACCAGAACAATTCCATGTGCCACCATGCCAGGCCCCAAACACTCTGAAGACAGAAGCTCCTTTGTTGGGGACCTCTCTCTCTCCCTTTTATCTCTCCATCTGGCTTCTGATTCCAACCTTTAATATATCCTCTGTAATAAACCTAAGTAATCTAGTGAGTAAACTAGTTTCCTGAGTTCTGCAAGCTGTCCCAGCAAATTTTTAGAAATATTTAATTTATTTATTCATGAGAGACACAGAGAAAGAGGTAGAGACATAGGTAGAAGGAGGAGCAGAGAGAGAAGCAGACTCCCTGCAAGGAGCCCAATGTGAGACTCCATCCCAGGCCCCAGGATCACGTCCTGAGCCAGAGGCAGATGCTCAACCACTGAGCCATCCAGGAGTCCTCCCAGCAAATTAATTGAACCCAAGTAGTGGGTTATGGGAAGCTCCAATCTGTGCTGGTCAGTCAGAAGTACAGGTAACAACCTGGACTAGGGATTGTGGTCTAGAGTGGCGATGGTCTCCTTAACCTGTAGGATCTTGGGACACCTGGGTGGCTCAGTGGTTTAGCGCCTGCCTTTGGCCCAGGGTGTGACCCTGGAGTCCTGGGATCGAGTCCCTCGTCGGGCTCCCTGCATGGAGCATGCTTCTCCCTCTGCTTGTGTCTCTGCCTCTCTCTGTGTGCATCTCTCATGAATAAATAAATAAAATCTTAAAAAAAAAAAAAAACCCTGTAGGATCTGATGCTACCTCTGGTTCGATAAGTATCAGAGTTGAGTTGAATTCTCCAACTCAGCTGGTGTTGGAGAATAGCTTCTTGGTGGTGTAGAAAAAGCCCCACCACATGTTGGAATTGGTATGAGAACTTTTAGCATGAAAAGATGCCAATGATACATTGCCAAGTGAAGGAAAAAGCACGTTGCAGTACAGCATATATAATACAGTTCAATGTTTATAAACAGAGAGAGAGAGAGAGAGAGGGAGAGAAGAAACCCAATGGGTAGACCCACTCAATAGTAATTGCCTCTGGAAAATAAGTCATTGATTATTTTAACATGTATCATTGTTATGTGATAGATTATGTTTGTTAGTCACAACAGGCTATATAGCTAAAGCCAGGATCCATCTCCTGAGCCACAGGCTGTTTTCTGCACCTGGCTATCCTCTTCAGTGCTGAGGCCCCTTTCCTGCTACAGATGTGCAGGGTATTTGGAAGGAAAGAGAAAAGAACATCCTCATTCTTATCCACATACTCCTGACTTCCTGCTTTAATGGAAATGTCTCTCAGAAACATGTTTATATCCTGCATGCAGCCTTTGGACTAGGGACTCAGCCAGCCTCCCCTATCTCCAAATCTCTCCTATCCAGTGATGTGTGGCTAGTTCAGTGTTAGCCTGCAGGGTGGCAGGCATGGCCAGATGCTGCCCACTGTTGAGCCTGGACATCCTGGTACCCTGCTGGTAAGCTTTGCACTGGGCCAACATGTCTTAGTGGGCGCACAGGTTAAAGTTAAGTGTAGGTTAAAGTAGTTGAAGTAGGTTAAAGTAGTTGAACAACATGGCATGAGATGGCATTAGGCAGATCTGGGTTCAAATCCCTGGTCTGGCTGTGACCTTGTGCGAGTCATAGTCTCCTGGTCCTGGTTTCATCTGTGCAATGGAGGTAATGTTTGTGATGAGTACACGGAAACATAAAATACTTAATACAGTGTCTGGCACATGGTATGTGCCCCATAAACTATAGCTACTTCTTAGTTTCCGACATCCTCCTCTGCTCTAAGAACTCAGTTCCAGGGGTATCTTAAGGTCATATGCATGTGGTATAGCCAAGATGAGGTACTTATTTTAAGACTAACCTTAAACCCAATCTTAACAGTTAAGATTTGTCATTACAATCTAAACTTAAAATACCAGATTTAAAGTCAGAAAAAGAAATTTCTCTGTTTCTACCCCAACCCCACCCTAGGCTTTGTCTTTTCCCAGCGTCCTCTTAATGAAAGAAAAATCTAAGTTCTAGGAATAAGTGTGCTTCCATGAAAATTTTTAATCTCGAAGACACACTAAACAATATGATGATCCTATTTCCTTCATTGTTGTGGCTTCTAGGAAGCTCAGAGTCATATTTCTATTTATTATAGGGACATTTTCGAGATTATTATTCACATTGCATAATGTATTAGGGAAGGGCCCAGTTGTTTCCTGAACAGCAGTTTGTCTTTTTTCTTATAGACACTCTAGATTATGTAACAGATCCTATTTCCCTCTTTGTTTTGTCTCTAAAAAATCTTTAGCAAATATAGGACTTGAAGTATTTTGCTTACTTCATTTTGTGGCTTAACTTTCCTCTACTTCAAAATTTTCCCCAACCCAATTACCACATTTATCTAAAAATGTTATTATACTATACAAGTTTCTACAAGATACTTCAAAGTACTCTTGGAATGAGGTAGGGGGAAAACAGGTAAGCAAACAAAAGTAAATAGTCTATTTCCTTTGACAGGCCCCTTTCTTTAAAATACCAACAAAAAATGATAAGGTCAGTTAAAGAGTATTTACATATATATAAAAAATACACACACATACACACAAAAATGTAACTTGATGTTATAGGAACAATTTCTATGGCTTCTTTCTTTCTACTCATATTAGATATCCAAATAAAATACGGCCATTCAATTATAAAACACATTTGAAAACAATTACTGAGTAGATGAAGCTAAAAATATGCTATTAATCGAGAAGGGATTTTTGACCACATCTCAAAAATGACTTAGGCATCTTGTTTGGAATTACATTGGCTGCAATTCTTGTCACACACATTTTAAGATAATTCCAGCAACTGCCCCTGATGGATAGAGACTTGAGGATAACTTCACACCATTTCTGTCCTAGAAGAAAATCCTGTTTGGGAGGGCCTCTGACTCAGTGTAACATGAGACAAGCTATATATGACCACGACTCTACCCTGACAGCTGACACTATTCTCCCTCAGACCTCCTGTCTGCACCAAGGCTGCTCCAAGAAATGAACTTGGCAAAATTTATTCATACTATAAATACCAGAACACAATATGGATAGAATGGCAACTGCTCAAAAAATATATTGCATTTGTTTGTTGGATTTGTACATAGATCAGTTTGTGGGTTTTTCAGATGAAGTTGAAAAACCATTTTTATTTGCAACAATCCAGTTTTTTCTTTACCACAAATCTAAAGGAGAACTAGCATGTGTTTAACATTTGATTGCTTCATCAGAGGTCTTTGGGGTCTAATTACAGTGTCACCTTGGCTGGGGGCGGGGGTGGATTTACTCTCTAGACCTGCCTTGGACCTGCTAAAAGTTCTCATACCAATTCCAAAAAAATTCACAAGGCTTAAAACAGGAGGTAACTCTGTAGTGCCTGAGTGTAAAAAAATGATTCAGCTCAGTGACACCTGAAGGGAACAAAAAGTTCTGTTTCCCATGATGGTAGGTTGTACACTGTTCTAGCAGTTCAGCCCTGACTTAGGGGCTTCAGTCAACGTAAACAGCAGGAACCCAAGGCATAGATCACAAGAAATAGGATAAGCAGTGTGTCATGTTCAGGAGGATTCCTAAGAGATCTGGGACTGACAGTAGAACCCAAGGGAGCATCTTCTCAGTCTGTGTCTCTCCTCAGGCACATGTCAGAATACTGGACAGAAAAAGGCAACACCTTGGCCCCAGCCCTAGCTCTCCTCTGGCCATGTGACTGTGGGCAAGTCCCTCAACCTTCTTGGGCCTCTACCAATTCATCTGTAAAATGAAGCCCAGAGCTCCGCCCACCATACATATATAGATTGCATGCTCTGTGCCAGGCTGAGTGGCATCCTGTTGAGTAAGACAAACACAGTCCCCTCATGGAACTTAAGAGTCTAGTGAAGGAAAACAACAGAATTGTTTAAAAGCACACAGATATTTTAATAGTATTAATCATGACAATAACTAGCATTTGTGGGAACAATGTGTCAGGACTTGTTCTAAAGCTCATCTCTTGTAACTTTTTAATGACCCCCATACGAGAAAGGTACTATCATAAGTCCCATTTTGTACATGGGACAACTGAGGTTAATGCTGTTAACTAGATCAGGGTCACACACATTCTGAAACCCAGTCCTTTACCCACTGCCCTGTACTGACTTCCTTCTTAGCTGACTACAATTCTGGGGACAGTGTTTAGAACTGGCTTTTTCACCTGAAAGGGCCGTTTCACTGTCTTATTAAAAATGGGAAATTTATCTATGAGTTCCCACTGGGGCATTTACAGAACCCCAACTTGTTTGGAAAGGACTGCCCCTTCTGGAACCCTGGAAAGGCCGCAAGGGATGCAGCAGGTGGCCGAGATGGAAATGCTTTCACTCTGCCCCTCTGCTGTGGCTGGATTACACACATTAAGTCCCGTCTGCTCTCCCTGCTACACAGCAAGCCAAATCAATCTGTCAACCAACAGCAAATCAACTCAAAAGAATAAGAAACAACAGAAATAAATAGGCATGCTGCACTTTCCCTGACCTTTAAACTGATTACAGCCTTGATTGTCTTCCAGTTTTGAAGTGAAATGAAACGGCACTTGCACACGGAAGAGGGGCCTGCACTGAGCGTGCCAGAACTGCTCAAACTGCTTCTCAGCAAGAAAGGGTTAAGCTGTGACAGGCTTTAAAACTGCCAATTTGATGAGCTCTTACTCTGCACCAGGCGCTGTCTGGACACAGGCTCATTTAAGCCTCAGGACTGGACCTGCTCATCCATTTATTCACTCACTTGATCATTCAATCAATATTTATTTGGGGCTTACTTTGTGCCAGGCACTGTTCTGGGACAGGTCTTTGTCCTCAGGAAGCTTATACTTTAATAAAGACACATAACTGTCAAGTAGGCAAGGAGTAGATGGACTGCTCTCACTCAGGGCTTGGGGTGTGCAAGGTTTACAGGACTCCACATTTTATTTATTTACTTTACTTTTATTTTATTTACTTTAATTTTTTTACTTTTCTTTTCTTTTTTGGAGGACTCCACATTTTAAAGAGAACACAAAACAACTGCAGATCCAGCAGCTCCTTAGAGTATCAGCTCTGCTGAACATTAGAACCTGGAAACTTAATGTTAACATGGATGCCTGAGGTTCATCTCAAAACCATCAGGTCAGAACCTGTGGAGGTGAGACACTGGTATTTTTTTTACTTATAATTTCAAAATAATTTTGAATTTACAGAAAGGTTGCAATAATCATCCACAGGACTCCTGTGTTCACTAGTAGCTTCTACTGTGCCTTACTTACGTTACCACTTTCTATGAATATATACAGATGTGTGTTACACATTCTTTTTTTCTGAATCATTTGAGGTTACATCTTTTAAGAATGAGGTAGTTTTTTTTCTTTTTTTTTTTTTTTTTAAAGATTTTGTTTTTGGGGCGCCTGGGGCACTCAGTTGGTTAAGTATCTGTCTGCCTTTGGCTCAGGTCCTGGGATCAAGCCCCGAGTTGGGCTCACTGCTCAATGGGGAGCCTGCTTCTCCTTCTCCCTCTGCCCCTCCCCGCTAACTCATGCTTTCCCTCTCTTTCTCTCTGTGAAATAATAAAATCTTTTTAAAAAAGACTTAAAAATATTTTTATCTTTTTAAATAAGATTTTTTAAAAATATTTTAAAATCTTTTTTAAAAAGATTTTATTTTTAAGTTATCTCTACACTCAACATGGGGCTTGAACTTACAAGCCCAAGATCAAGAGTTGCACACTCTACTGACTAAGCCAGCTAGGCGCTCCAAGGAGGCTTCTTATATACCCTAAGGATATTGATCAAAATGAGGAAATTTGATAGTGCTATGTAGTTATTTATATAGAGCCTACATCCAAAGTTTGCTAATTGTCTCAATAATGTCTTTCATAGAATTTTTTCCCATCCAGGAGCCAATCTAAGATCATGCATTGTTTAGCTGTCATGTCCCCTTGGTCCTCCTTTAATCTTGGTCTATCTTGACACTGGCATTTTTTAAGAATCCAAATCAGTTATTTTGGTACATATCCTTCAAGTTGGGTTTGTCTGACGTTTCCCCATGATTGGATTCAAGTTATGTGTTTTGACAGGAATAGTACATAAGCATATGTGTTGTGTGTCTTTCTCAACACATCATACCAGGAGGTACATTATGTCAACTTCTCCCAATATTGGTGAACTTAATTTTTTTAAAAGATTTTATTTATTGGGGCACCTGGGTGGCTTAGCAGTTGAGTGCCTTCAGCTCAGGTCATGATCCTGGGCTGCTGGGATCAAGTCCCACATCAGGCCCTCTGCCTATGTCTTTGACTCTCTCTCTGTTCTCTCATAAATAAATAAATAAATAAATAAATAAATAAATAATCTTTTTAAAAAAGATTGATTATTTATTTATTTAATAGAGAATGTGAGAGAGCATGAGCAGAGAGGGAGGGGTAGAGGCTGAGGGAGAAGCAGATCCCCCTGTGGAGCAGGGAGCCTGATGAAGGACTTGATCCCAGGACCTCAAGATCTTGACTGTACAAAAGGCAGACATTCAACTGACTGGCCACCCAGGCGCCCCGGTGATCATAATTTTGAACACTCGGTGAAGATAGGATCTGCCAGGATTCTCTAAAGCAAAGTTAGTATTTTTCCCTTTGTTTAATGACTACTTTGTAGAGGGATATTTTGAGACTCTAAATATCATATTCCTCATCAAACTTTCACTCAATGGTATTAGCAAGTACTGATGATTCTTGCCTGAGTCAATTTTTTATCAATATGGTTACAAGATGGTGAATTTAATTAAATTTAATTTCATTATACTTTCTAAATATATTAGGTGGTATTCTAATGTAAGGAAAATCATTTCTTCTCCCTCATTTATTTGTCAATGAGTTATAATTCATTATTGTCACTGTCAATTTTTTTAAGATTTATTTATTTGAGAGAGAGAGTGCACAAGCAAGGGGAGGGGCAGAGGGAAAAAGAGAGGGGGAAGAGACTCCCTGCTGAGTGAAGAGTCCAATGATGCTGGGGCTCCATCTCATGACTCTGAGATCATGATCTGAGCCAAAACCAAGAGTCAGTTTAAGCGCCTGAGCTACCTAGGCACCCCACTGTCACTAATTTTTTTTAAGTAGGTTTTTTTTGTTTAAGATTTATTTTATTTATTTATTCATGAGAGACACAGAGAGTGAGAGAGAAAGGCAGAGACACAGGCAGAGGGAGAAACAGGCTCCATGCAGGGAGCCTGACATGGGACTCGATCCCAGGTCTCCAGGATCAGGCCCTGGGCTGAAGGCAGGCCCTAAACCGCTGAGCCCCCCGGGCTGCCCATGTCATTTTAATTTTGATACTTAAATCATCCCAGATTTGCTCAGTGAGACTGTCGTCAAGTTAAACCCTGTTTTCTCTTCCCATGTCCCCATCTTTATTTTCTGACATAGGATGTTCCAGGTTTATCTCTACTTTCCTTGCCCTGGCCCTGGAATCAGCCATTTCTGTAAGAAATTTTATTTCTTTTAGAACGAGGGGTACTTAGAAACCAACATCTGGGCACTAAGAATGCTCATTGCTTCTAGGATTCTCTGTCAATGGCACTGGTATTTTTAGAAAGCTTCTAAAGTTAGTCAAATGTAGAGCCAGTATTGAGAACCATTGTCTGTGAAGAAGGGGCCCAGTCATTACCTAACCAGATGGCTCTGGGAAGGAAAGGGGGAAAAGAAATTGTAGGAGCTGTGGAGTAGAGGACCAATACAGTATGTTTCAAAGCATGGGTAAAATTGAAGGGTAAAGGCCATGAAAATGATTTACTGGGTCATGTCTAGCATTTAAAGAAAAATAAAATAAAAAAATTCAATAGAAGAGGAGGGTATGTACTAGATTGTAATATAAACTACAGTAAATTTATTATGATAAATTTCTTACTGGATCACAGCCCAAAAAGATTGAGAATTACTGGCCTAAAGAAGAATACTGTGCTTTTTCCCTCCTCTCTTAGGAGGGTGCTTCCCCCAACCCAAACCCTAAGACAAAGGAGGAGAAAATCCAAGAGAATAGTTCAGAAAGATTGGGGGCATCTCATTATTTAATTGAACATCTGCTTTAAGGATAGCCTCAGATTTACATCCAGGTCATTCCTCTATGCCTATCTGAGTAGGTTCAATGTTATCTGGGTAGACACACTGGGGCAGAGAGAAGAAGGGCCATGGAGAACTCTATGTGTCCACCATCGGGTTCCTGTGGATCAGGTAGACACTGGGAGGTAACCTGAACTATCTTCCTAATGCCCTGATCAAGAGGGCTGGCCAGTGGGTAAGGAGACCCCCAAGAGCAAAAGGCTAATAGGTTGGTAGAGGTGGGATCTGAAGTGGTGGCGGAAGAGGTAGAGACAGAGCCAGATCCCCACAGTGGTGTTCTGCCAACTATTGCTTCCCTCCAGGAAGAATCATGAAATACAGGAGTTAGAGAGTCAGCATGGAGATGCCTGCCCACAGGACATGAATGGTAGCCTTAGCTAGAGAAGCAGCAGCAGCCAAGAGAGGATCACAACAGACAGTGAAGAGATGGATGCCCTTCTGTAATCTCCCTCCTTCTCACTCATCCCACTGGAGGAGAAAGATATCCAGAAGAGGCAAGTGTAGAAGTGTGAAAGATCTTTTCTCCCACTCCCATTTTTCTCCCACTCCCATTCCCACTGACAGAGGTCAGAAGGAATTGGGTAAGCATTAAATTGGATCTGAGACTGGCATTTTAAACTAGACTGGGCTTTCCAAAATTAGAACACACTGAAAAGCCATGGAATCCACCCAATATGCCATGAAGGGATTGGAAAGAGAGATTTGAGGAAATAGGGTTGAAGACAGTTTCTGGGGAGAAAAGGAATCTTTTGTTTAGACCCCGCCATGTTGAGATTGTTCAACAGACTGGTTCCTGGTCCCTGGAGAAGGCCTCTTTGAGGAGGTAATGCCCCAGGTCTGGAAGATGAGAAGTAGCTGGGGATGGGCAATTTGACAGAAAAAAAAAAGAAAACTAGAGTCCCCTAGGTGAGGGAGGCATTGGCATATGGCAAGAACAGAAAAGTCTGTAGCCTAGTGAGGGGGGACAGGTACAGGGCAGGATGGGGAGGTGAGAGGACTCAAAGTATGGATGGCCTGTAGCCTGCTGTGAGTAGGATTATTTTTTCATTAATTGTAAAGTACTATGAACTTATGTAAAAGATTCCAACAGTGCATCTCTTCCTACCTTGTCCAGATCCTTGTCCAGATAGGGAACTATCACTAATGTCTTCTTCCAGGCTGTTTAGACATCTCCATGTTTCCATGTACATACTTTTAATAGGGACGACAACTTATCTGTGATCATTTTCCACTTGATAATATATCATGAATCTCCTTCCAGGTTGGTGGTTGAAAAAATGATGCTAAATCCATACCATGCAACTATTAAACTTCACAATGCTACTCCCTAGTTGTTGACCAGAATGATGTTCTGAGTATATTCAGTGACAAAGTAGACTGTGTAACAGAATGTAACAATGTATAATCCTATCTTTAATAAAATGTATGTGGATATTTATTTGTACCTGTTTGCACTGGAAAAAGCATAGGATATACACCAAAATATTAACAGTGGTGGGATTTTGGGGGGTCCTTTTCTGGCTATGGTTTTTCTAATTTTCCTATTGCAAATATGTATGATTTAAAGTTTTATAATAAAAAACGTGGAAAGCAAATAAGACAAAATGGTGACACTTGCATCTGACAGGTGAAGAGTGCTTGTTATCCTTTGTACATCAGTGTATGTAGGTATGTGTATGCACGCGCATGTGTTTAATTTCTCACAGAAGGGGAGAGGACAAGCATAATGTAACATTTCAGTTCAGACACACAATCAACAACTTGAAAAAGGTAACTACCCATCACACCTGTGGACACTGTGCTTCCAAAGGAGGGGTTATCCTTGTTGTCTTATAGCTTAAACAAAAAGATGTGCAGACATGGATGACACTGAATTTGTGCCTGAGTGAGGAAAATGGGCAGGTACATTATGTCATATCACTTCTGTTATTCCAGGACAGAATCTTAATATGCAGCCACTTAGCCACTTCCCACATACACAAACAGTTCTGTGCAGACACAAGGACCTGATAAGAACTTAGAGGGCTTCCTTCTTGAGCCTGGGCTGAGACTCCGGCTTTTCCTAAATAAACCAAGGATGGTGAATCAAACAACTGACCTTTCTGTTCTTGTTTGGCCCAGAAAATCTTGACTCGCTGGCGAATGTGCTTGTCTTCACGCAGTTTCTTTTGCCACTGACGCAACTCTTGAATCTCAGGATCACACCGAACCTGGGAAATGCCCACAAAGCTTTAGTTCCTTTTCTAAATACTTCTAGACATGAGCTTGTTAACTCTGCATGGAAAATCCTTTACAAACCAATTGGATATATTTTGGATTTTAAGTGAATCAGTGTTCCAAATGATTTATCTAAATTCCTATAGCTTATGTAATATTTGAGTGTAAATGACATTGTGCAAGGATTTACTATAATAATGGTAAATTTTATTTAACACATAGTCAATGTATTAATCACAGTTCTGTTTAATACCATTTGACTGAACATCTACTCCACATTGGCGATAAAGAGACTATTGATAATTTTAATTATTTAAGTTGTATTTTCTTATTCCATAGCTCATGTTTATTGAGCACTTATTTCCCAGGCATTGTTTAACTGTTTTTATAAATTTAACCACCAAAACACCCAAAAAAAGGCAAGAATGATTATGCCCATTTTGCAGATGAAGAAATTCAGTTTAGGCAGCTTTCAGGGTGGCAGAGCTAGGAAATGGTGTTGAAATGCAAATATAGGTAGAGTGTTCCAGCTGCTCTTGAGGAGCTGAAAATCTAGTAGGAGACATAGAATATAAGGGAATTCAGAGAAAAAAATGATTCTATATTAATGTCATAGAACATAAGGTAATCCCCCAAATCTTTTAAATTACAAACCAATATTTTTTACAGTGTTTCCTAAAGCCTTATGTTCAAAAGATTAGACACCTTCAAGAGCTTTGTTCTGTGGGCTGAGGAAGCACAAATCCTCCTGGCCAGCTAAAAAAGGGATTATCCACATCTTTCCCACCAGCTTCTGGGTTTTTTGTTTTGTTTTGTTTTTAAGGTTTTATTTATTTATTTGAGAGAGAGAACATGAGCAGAGAGGCAGAGGGAGAAGCAGACTCCCCGCTGAGCAGGGAGTCTGATGCGGGACTCCATCCCAGGACCCCAGGATCATGACCTCAGCCAAAGGCAGATGCTTAACCGACTGAGCCACTCAGGTGCCCCTCCACAATCTTCTGTTTATCTGGATCCAAGCACACAGAGATCCCCACATTTTTGCACTGTGACAAATGTGCAAAATGATACCCTTAATGATAATAAACCTGAAGGATCTTCTGAATCACTACAAAAAGGTTAGTACTCAAAAACAAAACAAAACCAAAAAAAAAACAACAACAACAAAAAATGGTTAGTACTAATTATAATTAGCAAGTTGACTAGGTTTCCTTATAGTCAAATTCTTTCTGCATAATGAATTCTTAAAGTTTGGAAGGATACACAGAGTGTTGGTTGCTTTAGGGAGGAAGTAAAATGGAGAAAATATTCCATATTTTTCTGGTTGGGTTGTTTGGGATGTTTATAGCAGGCATATATTATTTCAGGAGTACAAGTGTTTCAATTTTAAGAAACAGGCCGCTGAGAGGCAAATAAGAGTTCTTTAGCTTAAGAATAACGGATAGCTTTTTCCTACAATCCCTTGACCTCTCAATTACCTAAATATTCAACAAACAGAAACACCCATTTCCTTCATCATTCCAGAAATCTACAGTTGTTCTTTGGGGTTCTGCTGACCAGTTTAGGGTGATTTTCCTCTGTTTGGCCAGAGACCATTCATCCATTTCTTGATTTTCTTCATTTCATACCAAGGACTGCTATTTCCCAACGTGGAATACGGCAGCCTTGTTAGTTAACTTCTCATTACCAGGAAAGCCTGGATCCCAAGAGAAGGCTTTTGTGAGCCCTGGGGAAAGCACGCACTCATTGAACTGGGCTAATCCTGGTCATTATAGTCATGATTACGGAATCAATTTTAAAGGCAGTGGTTGTGCCAATCAGCAAATACCAGAGAGTGCAGTGTAATGTTTAACACATAAACAATTTTGTTGCTTTAAAAAAAAAAAGCCTCTCCCTTATGAGTGGCTTCCTACTTTTATTTCTTTAAATTATCAAATGGAGTCCATCTGCTCTTTCAAGATAGGCACACGGAGTATTTTTTTTTATTTTTTTATTTCCGTAGCACACAGAGTATTATACACATTATTATATAGTTGACTTTGGGCTAAGCCCAGGAAGAAACCTCCATATTTGGATATGAATTTAAAAATGTCTGTGAACCAATCAAATTCTCCTAATTATCTATTATTCTGATGAAAGCCAACAGGGTACCATATTGATTAAGAAAGCCAACCCTGGATCAGAAAGCCTGAATCTCAGCTCTGCAAATGACAAGCTGAGGAATCTGGAGCAAGTTACTTAAAATCTCTGAGCCTCGATTTCCTCATCTGTAAAATGGGGATAGTACAAATATTTCCTTTACTGTGTTAGTGTGAAAACAAGAAGAGATATTGTCTGGTCCATAGTAACCCCTCACTGTGTTAGCAATTTCTTAAATCAACTAATAAAGTAATAAGGAGGTTACTGGGTGGTTCAGTTGGTTGAGCACCTGACTCTTGGTTTCAGGTCAGGTCATGATCTCAGGGTTGTGGGATCAGGCCCCGCAACAGGCTCTGTGCTCAGTGTGAAGTCTGCTTGAGACTCTCTCTCTCTCCCTCTTCCCCACTTGCACTCTCTCTCTCTCAAATAAATAAATCTCTTTTGTTTTAGAGTAATAAGAATTCAGCTCTGAGGTTGTATCCTACACAGAGCCAATTGGCTGAAGAGCCAGTGATTCATAAAATTGGAAGTGAGGCCTCTTCCCAAGGGTTTGCAAATTATTGAATACATAAGTGATTTTATAATTATAAAATTCTATAACTTTAGGTATTGCTCAGCCAGTAGAGAGGAATCAGGGCTGTAGGATGGTGACTGCAGACAGGGAAGAAGAGAGCGGCCACTAGCTGGGACTTGGAAGTTACCCAGAGATCTATACTTTAGAATTTCTCTTAGCTCAGTTGCTTTCCTTGCTTCTTAGCAAAACAGACAGTAATATAGCAATGACTATTTTCTCTGGATGATTCCCTGGAGTTTTTCTAATCGTTTTGGAGAAAGAAACTTTCAATATATTACAGTTCCTGGAAAGATGCTGGAGAAACAACACAACAGACAGTCCTTCAGTAATGCTGGCAAGAGCGAACCTCCAACTCAGTGTGAGATGCCTTGGAAGGTTCTTATCACATCCTTGCCATGACTCAATGCACTAATGAGTATATTGAAGAATTTTGTACAAGAAAAGTGGATTTCAACATGAAGGAAATCTATGTTTGCAAATTCTCTTTCAAATACCTTGTGGAGGAGCACCTGGGTGGCTCAATGGTAGAGTGTCTGCCTTTGACTCAGGTCATGATCTCAGGGTCCTGGGATCGAGTCCCATATCAGGCTCCCTGCAGCGAGCCTGCTTCTTCCTCTGCCTATGTCTCTGCCTCTCTCTGTGTCTCTCATGTCTTTAAAAAAAAAAAAAAAAAAACAAATACCTTGTGGAATACTCAGAGTTTCCAACTCTCTCATAAATTCAATTTTCTCTCTGTAAATAAGCTTTGTGATTTCTTCTCAGATCTTTGGTGAAACAAAATAAGAGTTTCTCATTTGGGTGGTTATGAGTGTTCCTTATTGTTTTGGGGAACTAATTATAAAAACTTGTAGATACCTCATATTTCCTGGTATTGTGGAGGTGTCCCAGATACTCATCTGTAGTATGACAGCATGCCTCTTAGGAGTTGCTTGGGCCTTTCAGGGAGGAGTAGAAATGTGTTCTAGAGCAACATTTTTTAAACGGTGGGTTCATTACATTAGCATGTGGTAAATTCAGCTCAGTGGGTTGTGAAAAGCATTACAAAAAGTCTGACCCAATAGAAAATACCAGATATTCTTTTATCATTAAGGACCTGTTTTATCTCTGAAAATGGTTTTTTTTTTCAGTCTATCTTATCTGATGTTCATTTTTTTTAAGATTTTATTATTTATTCATGAGAGACACAGAGAGGCAGAGACATAGGCAGAGGGAGAAGCAGGCTCCCTGAGGGGAGCCTAATACGGGACTCAATCCCAGGACCTTGAGATCATGACCTGAGCCAAAGGCAGACCCTCAACCACTGAGCCACCCAGGTGCCCCTTATCTGATGTTCATAATACAAGATTACTTTTTTTGGTTGGCATTTTTGTTGTCTTTTTTCACCTCTTTACTTCCAACTATTCTGGGTCATTTTGTATTACCTGTACCTCTAGCACGGAGGCAGATTACTTTTGAATCCAATCTGAAAAATCAGGGGAGAGCTCATTCTACTTACATTTATTGTGATCAGTAATCTATTTGTACTGATCTCGCTCATCTTGTTTTTTATCTATGTCTCTTATGTCTTTTTTTTTCCTTTCCTGATTTCTATTGCATTGGATTTTTGGATTCCATTTTTCTCTTCTATTGATTTGTTAGTTCTTATACCACTTTTTCGGAATATATTGCTATAATGTAACAAACAACTTAAAGTAAAAAAAGAGTCTGTCCAACCTCCTCCAAAGCAGTTACAGGACTTCAGAACAACTTTTTAACATTCCACTCTCAACTCTTCTATGATTACTGTCCAGTATTTGTTTCCTCTCATTTATCCCCCATTGGTGTGTGTATATATTTATATTATTTATGCAGATACAGTATACCTACATGTATGTACATGTGTGTGTATATGTGTGTGTATATATTTGTATATAGAATAGTCTATGTGTATTTGGATCCAGCAGCTTCCTCCTTTACCATTGTTTCTTGCATTCTGCTCCCACTCCTTCCTTGTGGATTCAATTTCCTTCTAACTCAAGTACATCATTTAGTAGTTCTTTCAGTGAGAAATGTGTTTGAAAATGTATTTAGCCCTTGCTCTTGCATGTTAATTTAGTGAGCATATACTTCTCCGCTGAATGTGACTTTCCCTTAGGGTTAGAAGAGAACACACATAATCATTTTCTGGCTTATGTTACTGCTCATCAGAAGTCTTGATCCATCTCACTGTTCTTCTCTTGTAGGCAATCCTTCTTTCAAGAGAGCTTTAAGGCTTCTTCTTAGCTTCTGGCCTGCCACAGTTTCACCAGGTAGCACTTTGCTGTGGTTTAGTCCTTATTTACCTAGCTTGGGATTCACGTCTCTTTGGCTTTGGGATGTTCTTGCTCAGTAGTTCTGTCCACACTGCCTCTTCCCCACCCATTCTGTCCTTGCCCTCTGCAATTCCTATTAGACTTATGTTTGACCTTCTCATTCTTTGTCTCAACTACTTTCCCACATTTCCCACCTCTCTCTGCCTGGCTGCCTTCTTTCTCCTGGATCTCCCTGGATAGCAATTACTCCTCCAGCTGCGTCTGTCTGCTATTTAACACACACCCAAAGTATGGTCCGTGGATCAGCACCATCAGCAGTACCTAGGATCTCATTAGACATGCAAAAATTCCTGGCTTCCACCTAAGACCTATTAAGTCAGAACTGAATAGAGAGGTGGGGCCAGGGGTCTGTATTTTAACAAACTCTCCAGATGGTCCTGATGCTTACTGAAGTTTCAGAAGCATGACTTTAGCCTATTCACTTAATTGTTTTCATTTTTATAGGTTGTACTTTGTTCTTTTTCAAATATGATTCCTTTTTTTTTCTTATCACCCTGTTCTTTCAGTAAGGTTTGTATTCTTCAAAAAAAAATTTTTTTTAGGGGTGCATGGGTGGCTCAGATGGTTAAGCATCTGCCTTCAGCTCAGGTCATAATCTCCATGTCCTGGGATTGAGCCTCAGTCAGGCTCCTGGCTCAGAGATCATCTCCCTCTCCCTCTGCTTCTCCTCTCACTTGTGTTCTTTCTATCTCAAATGAATAAATAAAATCTTAAAAATAAATAATTTTTTTAGTAAATCTCTATAATCATCTTAAACATACTTATTTCATAGTCTCAAATTGCCATTCTTGAGGCCTTAGATTTTCTTACTGACTCCTCCCACCGCCTCCATTCCTTGTTGGTTTATTTTTTATTATGAGCTCATAGTCACTGAGGGCCTTAGTTCCAATTCTAAGTTTGCTCAGGTCTGAGGTCATGTTTTTTATCCAAGGGTCAAGACAAGTTTTGTGGGTTTTTTTAAAGTTCAGATTATAAATATTTTTGGCTTTATGGGCCAGTCTCTGTCCCAGTGATTCATTACAGCACAAAGGCCACCATAGACAATATGTTTTTTAAAAATGGGCATGGCTGTGTTGCAATAAACTAGATTTATAAAAACAGCCAGGGGGCCAAATTTGGTCCATGGACTATATATAGATTATCAACCCCTGCTCTCATCCTTGAGTGGGCATTAGAACGGGAGCCCTCAGTTTCCCTTAGTGTTCTTTTTTTTTTTTTTTTTTTTTTTTTTTTTTTTTAAAGATTTTATTTATTCATGATAGTCACAGAGAGAGAGAGAGAGGCAGAGACACAGGCAGAGGGAGAAGCAGGCTCCATGCACCGGGAGCCCGATGTGGGATTCGATCCCGGGTCTCCAGGATCGCGCCCTGGGCCAAAGGCAGGCGCCAAACCGCTGCGCCACCCAGGGATCCCTCCCTTAGTGTTCTTTACATCTTTCTGTATGAGTTATATACCATTATTGCTTTAAGACAATCCCCTGGGGCACCTGGGTGGCTCAGTGGTTGAGCATCTGCCTCCGGTTCAGGTTGTGATTCCGGGGATGTGGGATTGAGTCCCATATCAGGCTCCCCACAGGGAGCCTGCTTCTCCCTCTAAGTCTCTGCTTCTCTTGATGTGTCTCTCATGAATAAATCAATAATCTTAAAAAAAAAAAAAGACAATCCCTTAAACTTATCTGATGATATTGAAACCACTTAGGGCACTGGGTAAAAATAGACTCTTGGGCTCTTGCCTTTTAGGTTCTGATTCAATCTGTGTGACATGGAACGAACATGTTGGTGTGTTTAGCAAGAACTCCAGGTGATTCTAATGGTCTGAAAGCTTTGAAACTCTGCTTTAATGGAAGAGAACATGAAGAATGAACTTAGTGTTGGGAGACCTACTGCTTTACCATGTGTGCATTTTTCATCTCAGTTCTTACACGGTGCCATGTCGATGATTGCAAATTCTGAAAATCAGAATCAAGAAGGACAGCTTGGGCTATTTGTGTGCAGTCAGGAGACAGGATCTGTGTGACTCATGAACAGCAGCTGCTTTTTGGTGGGGTAGGCTCTTCAGTGCAGTTCCAGAAAGGCCTTCTCCCAGGAAGCCACACCTATTTTTTTTTTTACTGAAGTTCCTTTAATAATATAAAGTCATATCGCAGAACATACTTGGAAAAAGCGGAATTTCCCCCAACACCCTGATGATGACAGTTGAGATAAAGTTCATCCAACTTTTCTTGGTACATGTTTACCCAAATAATCAGGGAATGATTAAGTTGCAAAGGCATTTAAGGGATTCGATGAACTTTCCAATGATTTACAAATTACAACCAAGTGAATGATGCCAAAGACTGTATTATGGCGTAATGCTTTGATCTTTTTCTTACCACAGATACCCGGAACTGACATTTAGGTAGTTATAGCTGCCCAGATGTTTCTAATGTGCAGTCAAGGTTGAAAGCCACTGCTCTACAGTGTGGACAGTTAACCCCTCCACCAGCAGCTCTCAGAGTGTGGTTCCCAAACTAGCAGCATCAGCATCTCTTGAGAGCTAGTCTGAAATGTAAGTTCTCAGGCCCTATTCCAGTCCTACTGATTCAGATACTCTGGAGTTGGGACCCAGCAATCTGTGTGTTAACACAGCTTCCAGATAATCCTGACATAATCTTCAGTTTGAGAACTATTGCACTGTACCCCAGTGAATCACAGCTCACTGGATCCCTGACCCTTTGAAAACTATGCTATTCTTCTCATTAAATGGGGGAGTCTTCCCCCCAACTCTTTTGAATCTAAGTGAGCCTCATGACTTGGTTTGACTAAGAGAAGGTAACTGAAATGCTGCTGTGCAAGTTTCAGAGTCTAGCCTTCAAGTAGGCTTGATGCTTCCATTTTGGGAATGTTTCTTCCATAATGTAAAGAAACTGGTCTGACCCACTGGAGGATGACAGGCCAAGTGGAAGAGAACTGAAGGGCCCCAGACTTGGGCATGAGGCACCCCCTGGACCTTCCAGCTCAGCCCAGGAGATCATCTAGGCAGAGTACACCACCATGCTGCTAGAAAGGTCCATCATGGCCAAGAAGTGACCACTGAAGGGGGTGCAGATGAGGCTGGAGTGCCAGACCCAGAGTCCCAGCATGGAGTTGCGTGGAGACATCCCATCAACTGTGGGATATCCCCATGTAGCTCTCAAATGTTGTGTTCACCATTAAATGCACCAACTGAATGCAACCACATGAGTGAGTCAAGGAGAAATAGCAGAGGAACTACCCAGTTAACCTACAGGACTATGAAAAACAATCAATCACTATGGTTTAAGTCACTAAGATTTAGCAGTAGAAGGGATCAGATTACAGCTATACAGTTTACCCATAACTTTGCCTTCAAAGGAAATTGATTAGCCCTTTAAAGACAAAGACTCTAGAAAAGTTGTGAATTTGGCTGGTACTAGTTTCCAGGTACATCAGATACACCTCATACATATGGCTGGCTTCAGGGGCATTGCCCTGTGCAGTCACATTGTTTTAATACTCTGGCTGTCACCATCCAGAAATTCTTAAAGCTTTGAACAAGAGACCCAGCATTTGTATTTTACACTAGGCCTGTACATTCTGTAGCCAGTCCCACCAATACATAGTTTCTTGATTTACTCCTCACAACACCCTTCGAATTTGGTTTATCAGCTTTCATCACATATTTGGGATACATTGCAACTGAACAAATAAAAAGGAGAGTTTTGAAGACAGTCTGGCTAGTTGGCAAAGCATTTTCTGGGCATATTAAGAAAAATACGCTTGCAGATATAAGCTGGAGCATACTCAAGCACAGGACCAGGCAGAGGGAAGGGGAAGGGTCTGGCCTGGGAAGCCAGGCCCCAAGCAACCCAAACTCACTATTTATAGTGCTGTGGCCTATTTTGGCCTGCTGGATGGCCCTGAAAATTGCCCTGAGAACTGGGCCTGGGAACTGATGATGGAAATCAGGCACCTTTATTCTGGGGTATTGCTGGAATCATGCTGGGTGCAAAGATCTTTCTAATGAGCTCAAGGACATTTTGCAAAATGGGATCTCCTTTGATAGCATTTTCTTTAACAGGGAATTTTGAAAAATTAAGGCGAATCATCAGGAAATGATCAGGAATATTAGGGAAGAAAATGCATGGATCAGACCAAGTCAATAAAGAGCTAACTCTTACGAGGCCCTAATCATGTAACCATGTGTCAGGTGCTATGCTAAGCACCTGACATGCACCATTTCCTTTATACTCTCACATATAACCCAGTGAAGGCAGCACACTATTATTATTACCATTTACAAGAAAGAAAACAGAGGCTTAGGAAAATTAAGTCACAGGGTTGATAGCCAGGATTCAAACCTGCATCATGCACATGCATCTGCTACCAAGGCTGTCATCTATAGCTCTGCTTCTCAAACCTACACATGCAAAGACTTATCAGGGAATCTTGGTAAGATACAGATTCTGATTTGAGAGGTCTGGGGTGGGGCCTAGATGATTCCCCTGGTCTTTGAACCCCAATTTGAGTAGCAGGGATGTAGACATTATAAGTTTTCCTGCTTCTACTTCTATCCTCCTAGTTTGCTCTCTCTACAACAGCCTGAGTTATTGTTAGTTTCCCTTGCTGCATAATGAATAACCTTCCAAAATTTGGTGGCTCATAACAACAACGATGAACACTTATCTCACAGTTTCTGAGGCTCAGAAATCCAGGTGTGGCTGAACTGGGTGGTTTCAATTCAAGGTCTTTCATGAAGTTATAGCTAAGATGCTAGCTCCACCTGAGAAGGCTCACTCACATAGCTATGGGCTAGAGGTCTCCATTTCTTGTATGTGGGCATCTCTGTAGAGCTGCTTGCGATGGTGACATGGTAGCTGGTTTCTCTCAGCATGAATGACCCAAGGAAGAGAGAGAGAGAGAGAGAGAGAGAGAGAGAGAGAGAGAGAGATCGACACCAAGGCTGCAGTGTCTTTTAGAACCTAATCTGGGAAGTCGCACACGATTATTTCTGTCATATTCTATTAGTTACACATATCAACCCTGGTATAGTTGTGGGAAGGGATGCCCTAGGAATGTGAATACCAGGAGGTGAAGATCATTGGGGAGTCATCGTGGATGCTGGCTTGATGAAAACTAAGTGATAGCATGTCTTCATTGCTTCAGTGCTTCATTGATGTTGGTTGGGCTTGTCCACGTGACTCACTTTGGCCAGTGGAATGTGTGGGGAAGTGGCATGTCCCCAGGCTAGGCCTTAAGATTCATTACGAGTGTTTTTCTTCTTAACCCTTTGAGAGCTTTTGATCTCTGCTGTAAAAAGAGTTTGCCCTTGGTAGATTACTGATCTCAGTAGAATGACCAATCCTAGACAAAACTACATAGAACTCAACAGCCTTGATCCAAGTGTAGTCAAACCCAACCTAGAACAACTGAAACCTGGCTGACCTATAAGCATGTGAAGAGACTATAAATGTATGTTGTAAGCCACTGAGCTTGGGAATGGTTTGTTAAGTACATTATTGTGACAATTGCTAGCTGATACACTTCTTGGCATTATATTACATATTTATTTATATCTGTTTATAGTCTATTGCAATAATGCAAGCTCCATGAGGGCGAGGACTTTGTCTTACTCCTTGTAGTATGCCCAGCATCTAGATCAATGCCTACCTGCCACATAATAAGTCCCCAATAAATACTAGTGAATGAATATCAGTGAATGAATTGATCTACTGTGGAGCATGCTTGCTTAACCGCTATGCTATACTGCCTTCAAGTTAGCCTAAAAAATTGCAAAGTATTAAAAAAACAATGGTCTTGAACAGGAGTTCTAGGCAGCATATCCTTTACAAAGAAAATGTGACTCGCACCAAGTTGTCTGCCATTGTCTTTGTGCCAGTTGCCATTCCTCCTCACCTGGGCCATATCAGAAGTCATCCAGAAATGACAACCAACCCCTCCCTGAGAACGGAAGTGCTGCTTTAAATGACACCGGCTCACCTGGCTGGGCAGCTGTCCCCAGAGGGAAGCCAGAGAGATAGCTAATGACACATACAAAGGGAGGAAATGCACCCCCACCCCTGCCTCCAACAGCTGCACCAGGAGACACCCCTCTCTGGAAAGGAGGAAGAGGAAGTCAAGAAAGCAGTAAAGCTGACCAACAATCCAGGGAAGCCAACCCTCACAAGAAAGCAGAAGGAAAAAGGCTGCCCCTTAAGTCACTAATTATTGAACTTGCTGAGGAAATAGAAATCAGTACCGATTCCTAAAGTTTTCCTTGGTCTTGCCACCTCAGGGCTCACTTTGTGTTGGGAGTATTTTGAAGGAGCAAGTGCTTGGCCAAATTCCTACCTACCAACTACATTAGTAGTGTGTCTTTCCTTCAAATACAAATGCTCAGGCTAGATCTACGTGTGCTTATGTGGAAAGCTATCCTCAATGCTAAATGAAAGGCAGGATGCAGGCTATAGAGTGTGAGCCCATACTTCTAAAACATATATCCTATGTTTATAAAAAACACAACATAATATATATGTACTTAATGTTCATATATACAGAAGAAAAACACTAAAAAGATACACACCAAGCTGTTAACAATGTTTTTGCCTGTGAAACAGGAATGGAGAATTCCACGTTTAACTTTAAAGTAGTTGTTATGGGCTGAATGTGTTTTCCTCAAAATTCATATGTTGAATCCCTAACCCCCAATGTGACACTTAGGGGATGGTAATTAGATGAGCTCACCAGGGTAGGATCCTCATGATGGGATTAGTACCCTCATAAGAAGAAATCAGAGAGCTTGTTCTTTCTCTCTCTCTCTCTCTGCCATGGGTGGACACAGCAAGAAGGCAGCCATCTGCAAGCCAGGAAGAGTGCTCTTTGCCAGACACTGAATGTGCCATCACCTTGATCATGAGCCTCCCAGCCTCCAGAACTGTAAGAAATAAATGTTGCTTAAGCAACAGCTTAAGTCACCCAGCCTGTGGCATTCTGTTATAGCATCCCCAAGCTAAGACATTATTTCTATACTGTTTGGTTTTTGTTTACAATTAATATCTGCTATTTTACAATAAAAATATCAATGAAAGACCTTTTTTCACACAAAGATGGCCATTCTTTTCCAGACCTTTTTGCATACAAAGACGGCCATTCTTTTCCAGACCCAAAGTGACATGATGCTCCTTGCAATATGTTCTGAGGTGGCCAGATGTGGTTATAAAATGACCTCTCGTTTCATATGATGTTTGCCAGTGACAAGGGGCCCTCCTCTCACTTGCTCTGAGGCAAGGACTGGATCAGGGGCTGCTCTGTAATTGTATCCTTGGCGACACGCCTCTGCTTGCCTTGTCCATTTAGTTACATCAGTGTTTACTTTTTTTGCAAATGTGCTGACTTAACCCATTGGGGAGAAGATCACGGTCTATAGCCAGCCATGCCCGGTTCTGCCCACATCCTCAGTGTCTGAGAAAGGCATGTGTTTTTTCCACCTCTCATCTCTATTTGTTTGTTGGTGTCCCAATTACTCTTATACATCAAGCAATCATCTAATAGCACACATAAAATTGACAGAAAAACATTGCTCTTTCCATTTGCTCTTGAAAACCTCTGTCATTTGTTTAAGAAAGAGAAGCTCTGGTACTCTTCAAATAGGAAAGACACTGATAGATCATTACATCCATATTGATACCATTCATTTCTTTGCTTTTTCATGGGTTGCCACTGGAAAATATTTTTATCCTTATGATAATCTGGTGAGCTAGACTGGGCAATATCATTATTCTCAACTTAAAGAGAAAGAAATTGAGATTCCAAGTGCAGTGATTTGTCCTGGATCATCCAACTGGTATGTTGGTGGGTCTTAAACCTGGCTGCATGTTAGTGTCACCTGGGGGGGGGGGGGGAGGTGTCTTTTAAAACTGCCCATCTTTTATTCTCATCCTGACCAGCTCAACAAGAATTTCAGGGGAATGAGGCCTTATTTTTCAGGGGCACCTGGGTGGCTCAGTGGTTGAGTGTCTACCTTTGGCTCAGGTGGTGATCCCGGGGTCCAGGGACTGAGTCCCACATTAGGCTCCTGGAGCCGGCTTCTCCCTCTGCCAATGTCTCTGCCTCTCTCTGTGTGTTTCTTTCATGAATGAGTGAATGAATGAATTAATGAATAAATAAATAAATAAATAAATAAATCTGTTATAAAAAAGAGTAAAATCTTTCCTAGGATGACCCTGATAAACAACAAGGCTTAAAACCACTGCAATCTGTAGTTATAAATAAGCCAGTCTTCTATTAAACTCACATGTGCTAATTCATCACCAAGATTAAGAATTCACTCTTATTGGGGTGCTATAGTGGAATGCTGCTTAACAATAAAAAGGAAGGGCCTACTGAAATACTCAACCACATGGAAGAACTCAAATGCATCAGGTCCAGTGAAGGAAGCAAGACACAAAGGCTATGTGTTTTATGATTTCACTTATCTGACATTCTGGAAGAGGCAGAACCAGAAGAACAGAAATGGATCAGTGAGTGTCAGAGGCTGATGGTGGGGGCAGGGGTTAACTACAGAGGGGCAGCCTGAGGGAATTTAGGGAGATGATATAAATGTTTCTATGCCTCGATTATAGGGGTAATTATACCGTATGCATTTGTCAAAATTGAAAAACTATACACTACGATGGGTAAATTTTACTGTAACGTATATCTTGATAAGCCTCATTAAAACATGCACGGGGCAGCCTGGGTGACTCAGCGGTTTAGCGGTTTAGCGCCGCCTTCAGCCTAAGGCCTGATCCTGGGGACCCTGGATCAAGTTCCACATGAGACTCCCTGCATGGAGCCTGCTTCTCCCTCTGCCTGTGTCTCTGGCTCTCTCTCTCTCTCTCTCTCTCTCTCTCTCTCTCTCTGTGTCTCTCATGAATGAATAAATAAAATCTTAAAACACATGCACACACTTGGGGCACCTGGGTGGCTCAGTTGATTAAGCATCTGACTCTTGAATTCAGCTCAGGTTATGATCTCAGGGTCGTGAGATTGAGCCCCATGTTGGGCTCTGTGCTGGGCATGGAGTCTGCTTAAGATTCTCTTTCTCCCTCTCCCTTTGCCCCTGCCTGCCACTGTCTTTCTCTCTCTTTAAAAAACAAAAACAAACCAAAAAAATATGTGCACACACAAAATGAGATATTATTACACACCCACTAAAATGGCTAATTAAAAAGACTGACCATACCAAGTACTGGTAAGGACACAGAGCAATGAGAACTCTTATACATTTCTAGTAGGAATGCAAAACAGTTTTGTTTTGTTTTAAAAGAGAGAGATGGGGTTCTGAGGACAGTCAGACCTGGACTTAAAACTGTGTGATGTTGGGCAAGTCAGTTAGGGTTTCTAAGCCCTCATTGGTTCATCTACACGTGAGATAATAGTAGTATACACTTGCCTACTTTATAGGATCAGCATAAAGGAGATAATTCTTGTAAAAATGGTTAGTTCAGTGCCTGGCACATAGCAAGTAGCCACAAATACTAGGTTTTGCAATTCTTTTTTTTCTTTTTTTTTTTAGAATTTTTTTTTTAAGATTTTATTTATTTATCTGAAAGACAGAGACAGAACATGAGCAAGGAAGAGAAGCAGACTCTCCACTGAGCAGGAAGTCCAATGCCAGGATCAATCCCAGAACCCTGAGATCATGACCCAATGTCTGAGCCACCCAGATGCCCCTATTTATTTATTTTGAGAAAGAGTGAGAGAGTGTGTGCACATGAGCAGGGGAAGGGGCAGAGGGAAAGGGAAAGAATCTCAAGGAGACTCCCTGCCTAATGGCGAGACTGATTTGGGACTCAATCCCATGACCCTGAGATCATGACCTGAGCTGAAATCAATAGTCGGCTGCTTAACCAACTGAGCCACCCAGGAGCCCCTAGATTTTGCTATTCTTACTATTATTATCATTCTTCTTGTTATCACCGCTTCCAAGCTCATCAAGGGACAGATGAGCTCTGTTTGTAAAGCACCCAGCACTGTTCTTGGCGAGTAGAAGATCCTCAATACAAGTTTGTCAAATGAAAGAATGAACAAATGGGGTCACACATCAATGCAAGGTGTAAGGCCTCTATTTGAGTGGAATTGGCAGAAGGGTTGACAGCAGCCATCCTTGGGAGCATTCCACTTTACATGTTAGAGGTCTAACATCAGGATCCTCAGCCTAAAACCAAGACCTTTACAATGTTGAGAAGTTCCAGAGTTTATGTGTTTGTGTGTTTAAGATTTTATTTATTTATTTGAGAGAGAGAAAGAGAGAGAGAGCACAAGCAACTGGAGCGGCAGGCAGAGGTAGAGGGAAAAGCAGACTCCCCACTGAGCAAGGAGACCAATGCTGGCCTGGATCCCAGGACCTCGAGATCATGACCTGAGCCAAAGGTAGGTCTGAGCCACTAAGAAGTTCAGGATTTTTATTCCACTTGATCACTGGAACATGTATAGGTGGCTTTGACTTCCCTAACAGCTTATAAACATTCTCCATGTGTTAGAAAATGTTCAAAATCAATTTCACTATGTAAGACTCACAAATACTCCCAAGAGAGCCTGAAGGAAAGGGCTCTTTGGGATTCCATCTTTTGGTGGGGAGGTAAGGTGAAATGGACCAAAACTAAATCCATGGGCCAGTAAACACCAAGGAGATTCCGCAAGAAGATAAACCTTTCCATGTGGAGCTCCCACTAGAGGAATCTGGGGCAGAGATTGCTTATCAAATCACAAAGGTCATGACCAGCCCCTCTGAGGCTATCAAGAGATGGCTGTGCATCAAGAGGAAAACCGGGGGGTAATTTGATGCGGTGCCCCATTTTTAGCATTCCTTTTGCACAATACAATGTCTGACTTTTGCTGGCAAAGTCTGCCCACCTGCCAGCAGATATCAGCGCTTGGAAGAGAGATTCCAAACGAAGAAAATCTTTTCTGTCCAAGACTCAGATGTACTAAAGATACCCAAGTAGCCTTCAGCTGACACTCTCCTTTCAAGCCAGCTTGGGGGAATTGTAATTTCCCATAGCACACTTCATTTCTTCGCATTACAAAGCTTGGTACAGAGGTGGTTCCTGAAGGCCAAGGCTAAAATGGTTACACTTTCTCAAGTGTAATCTCTAGGGGATTAACAAGCACAGCTGTTGAGTTCAAGGATCCTGGTACAAAAGCATCTCCCTGCAAAAATCCATGTTTAAGCACCTGTGTAAATCCCAGAGAAGGGTTCTTAAAATGAAACAAAAACAGTTTGTTCTTTATTTTCAAATGCTCTCATTAAAGAGATCATTTAAGAGATTCAGTTATTCACTAAAATATTCATTACATACAGACAGTGTTCTAGGGGCTGGGGATATGGGATGAACAAGTCAAGCAACCTCTACCCCTTCTGGAGCTCACGTTCCAGTCAGGGTGACAGGCGACAGACAAACAAGTGACTGTCCAATATAATGTCAGGTCATTGGTAAGTGATAGACAATAGAGCACAATGAGAGGCTGGAGAGTGATGAGTGGGTGCTGTTTTAGAAAGAGTGACCAGGGGACACCTGGGTGGCTCAGTGGTTGAGCGTCTACCTTTGGCTCAGGTCGTGATCCCGGGGTCCTGGGATCATCTCTTGCTTTTCCTTCTTTTTTTATTGTGGTAAAATACACATAACATAAAATTTACCACCTTAGCCATTTTTTAAAAAAGATTTCATTCACCCATTTGACACAGCAAGAGAGCACAAGCAGGAGGAGCGACAGGCAAAGGGAGAGGTAGAAGCATGATCCCCACTGAGCAGGGAGCCAGACTTGGGACTGGATCCCAGGACCCTGAGATCCTTACCTGAGCTGAAGGCAGATGCTTAACGGACTGAGCCACCCAGGCACCCTCCACCTTAACTATTTTAAGCATACAGTCCAGTGGTATTAAGTCCATTCACACAGTTGTAAAAACATCACCAGCATCCTTCCCCAGGGCTTTTTGCATCTTGTAACACTGAAACTTTGTAACCACTGAACACTAACTCCCTATTTAACCTCTCCCCAGCCCTTAGCACCCACCCTTATGCTTTCTGTCTTTATGAGTCTTCACCATTCCAAGTACCTCATCCAGGTGGATTCATGCACTATTGGTCTTTTTGTGACTGGCTTATTTCACTTAGTCTTATCCATGTTGTAGCATATTACAGATTTCTTTCCTTTTTAAGGCTGAATAATATTACATTGCATTTATATACCACATTTTCCTTCTCCATTTATGCATCGATGGACACTTGAGGTGCTTCCATGTTTTAGATAGTGCCAATAATGGCTATGCTAAACAAATATCTATTTGAGACCCCACTTTCCATTCTTCTGGAACACACACCGTTTTTTATTTAGAATCTTCAGAATGCTCTGAAGAGAGAGATGCCAATATTTCTCCCCTGCCTTTTAAACTGTCAGCTGATCCAATAGGTTTTCTCTAGTGAAGTCTAACACATGTGCTGTGAAAGGCTTTCTTTGTTCATGATATCAAACTGTTCTCCAAATAACTTATGGTCTGTTGTTTCTCGTTAATTAAGACTGTAACAGGAGAGCTATACACAAAATAATCAAAGCTCCTTGCAACCTAAAATATTATTTGAACATAAATATCTAGTTCCTTTCTAAGCACACACACACACACACACACACAGCCCTAAAAAGGCTCAGGAATAATAGTGTAATGAGGCCAAATTTGGACTAAAGAAGAAAAGAATACAAAAAGTATCATGGTACCCAGAAATCAGTGGCATTTCTATACACTAACAATGAGACTGAAGAAAGAGAAATTAAGGAGTCAATCCAATTTATAATTGCACCCAAAAGCATAAGATACCTAGGAATAAACCTAACCAAAGAAGTAAAGGATCTATACCCTAAAAACTACAGAACACTTCTGAAAGAAATTGAGGAAGACACAAAGAGATGGAAAAATATTCCATGCTCATGGATTGGAAGAATTAATATTGTGAAAATGTCCATGCTACCCAGGGCAATTTACACATTTAATGCAATCCCTATCAAAATACCATGGACTTTCTTCAGAGAGTTGGAACAAATTATCTTAAGATTTGTGTGGAATCAGAAAAGACTCCGAATAGCCAGCGGAATCTTAAAAAAGAAAACCATAGCTGGGGGCATCACAATGCCAGATTTCAGGTTGTACTACAAAGCTGTGGTCATCAAGACAATGAGGTGCTGGCACAAAAACAGACATATAGATCAATGGAACAGAATAGAGAATCCAGAAATGGGCCCTCAACCCTATGGTCAACTAATATTGGACAAAGCAGGAAAGACTATCCACTGGAAAAAAAGACAGTCTCTTCAATAAATGGTGCTGGGAAAATTGGACAGCCACAAGCAGAAGAATGAAACTAGACCACTCTCTTTCACCATACACAAAGATAAACTCAAAATGGATGAAAGATCTAAATGTGAGACAAAATTCCATCAAAATCCTAGAGGAGGACACAGGCAACACCCTTTTTGAACTTGGTCACAGCAACTTCTTGCAAGATACATCCACGAAGGCAAGAAAAACAAAAGCAAAAATGAATTATTGGGACCTCATCAAGAGAAGAAGCTTCTGCACAGCAAAAGAAACAGTCAACAAAACTAAAAGACAACCTACAGAATGAGAGAAGATATTTGGCAATGACATATCAGATAAAGGGCTAGTATCCAAGATGTATAAAGAACTTATTAAACTCAACAGCAAAGAAACAAACAATCCAATCATGAAATGGGCAAAAGACATGAACAGAAATCTCACAGAGGAAGACATAGACATGGCCAACACACACATGAGAAAATGCTCTGCATCACTTGCCATCAGGGAAATACAAATCAAAACCACAATGAGATACCACCTCACACCAGTGAGAATGGGGAAAATTAACAAGACAGGAAACAACAAATGTTGGAGACGATGTGGAGAAAGGGGAACCCTCTTGCACTGTTGGTGGGAATGTGAACTGGTACAGCCCCTCTGGAAAACTGTGTGGAGGTTCCTCAGAGTTAAAAATAGATCTGCCCTACAACCCAGCAATTGCCCTGCTGGGGATTTACCCCAAAGATACAGATGCAGTGAAATGCCGGGACACCTGCACCCCGATGTTTATAGCAGCAATGTCCACAATAGCCAAACTGTGGAAGGAGCCTCGGTGTCCATCGAAAGATGAATGGATAAAGAAGATGTGGTCTATGTATACAATGGAATATTACTCAGCCATTAGAAATGACAAATACCCACTATTTGCTTCGACGTGGAGGGACCTGGAGGGTATTATGCTGAGTGAAATAAGTCAATCGAAAAAGGACAAACATTATATGGTCTCATTCATTTGGGAATATAAAAACTAGTGAAAGGGAATAAAGGGAAAGGAGAGAAAATGAGTGAAAATATCAGTGAGGGTGACAAAACATGAGATACCTAACTCTGGGAAATGAACAAGGGGTAGTGGAAGGGGAAGTGGGCAGGGCGTTGGGGTGACTGGATGATGGGCAATGAGGGGGGCACTTGGCAGATGAGCACTGGGTGTTACGCTATATGTTGGCAAATTGAACTCCAATAATTAAAAAAAAGGCTGAAATTAAAAACAAAAACAAAAACAAAAAGTATCATGGTTGAATGTAGGTTTCCAAGTCCTTATTTAAATAATGTTTTTAGGGGCATCTGGGTGACTCAGTGGTTGAGTGTCTACCTTCAGCCTAGGGCGTGATCCTGGAGTCCCAGGATCGAGTCTCACATCACTCCCTGCAGGGAGCCTGCTTCTCCCTCTGCTTATGTCTCTGCCTCTCTCTCTCTGTGTGTCTCTCAGGAATAAATAAATTAAAACTTTAAAAAGAAAGAAAAAGTTTTTATTCCTCTATAAAAAATGATATATTCTTTGTAGATAATTTGAAAAATAGAAAAAAGTAGAGGGCAAAAACATCATCCCTTATCTTACCTCTGAACAGCTATATTATTATTTTATACATTTGTTTCTAGTGCATTATCTACATACCCATATTTTAACATAATTATAAATAATTTACATATAAGACATTTTATTCTTTCTTCACTTAATATACAATGGCAATCTCCATTTTGTTACTATGCTCTACTTATTATTTTTAGTGTTGACAATATTCCATTGAGTAAATGCCCAGTATTTTTTTTAATAATTACTACATTATTGAATATTAATTGTTTTACATTTTACTTAATCTAAAAGTTGCTGTGTGCTTTCAGGAAAGAAACTCTGATTCTGGATTATAACTCTGATTCTGGTAGAGCTTCTACTTATCCAGACTCTAGCTATCACAATAGGCCAGGAGATACCTAGGCCAGTGGGATTAAAAGAAAGATGAAACAAGTGGCCACTCAGTCACCACTTCCCAGACTTCTTGAAGCCGCAGAGGTCTGCTGTATTGGCAGCAAATGGTACTCCCCAGACAGAGTTGTGCAATCGACAACCCACACAACTGGACACATGGTTTTACCTATTCATACCCTCCTACACAGTGTTCATGCAACTCCAACTTCCTTAGACATACTTCATGGTCCCAATCTCTTACTTCTTTCTCTTTTCACTCTTCCATCAACACCTATACCAGAGCACACTTGTATGTATTGCTGATGCATGTAAATAGGTCTAGAGGTTAGTCTCCAGCCTGTCTAGAGGGTAATATAGCAATAATTGACAAAACTCTGAAAAAAGGTGCTTACTTTTTAAGCCATCAATTTCACTTCTAGCAATTAACCTTATAAAGAAAATCAGATAAGTGTGCAAAGATATATGAACAAGGATGTTTTTCATGATATGTTTCATATAGAGAGAAAACTAGAATGTCCAACTATGGTTAAATAAATTACATATCATAGAGCCATTACAATTTGTGAGACAGATCTTTGTGTACTGACAAAGAAGGAGATACCTAATATATCACCAAGGGGAAAAAGCAGGCACAAAACAGTGTTTATCATCACAATTTTGTTTTAAAAAATTCCTATATGAATAGGAAAAAAATTTTTTTTTTAATTTTTATTTATTTATGATAGTCACACAGAGAGAGAGGCAGAGACATAGGCAGAGGGAGAAGCAGGCTCCATGCACCAGGAGCCCGACATGGGATTCGATCCCAGGTCTCCAGGATCGCGCCCTGGGCCAAAGGCAGGCGCCAAACCGCTGCACCATTTAAAGGATGAATACATTTTAAAAATTTTAAAAACTTATATGTATTATCCTCCCCTCTCCCCGCAATGGAAATGTATTACTTGAACAATAAAAACAATAGATACATTTTAGAAAAATTTGCTCCTTGGGGTAGGCTTTCCCTCTCCAGCTATGGGCAAGCCCGAATAGGACAAAGTGGAATGGTTTCTCTGCACAAATGGATCTAGATTTTTATTTTGTGTCAATATCCTCCTTCATGTGCAAGTAATCAAGAGTCTAGAACTTTTTGTCTTGAAAATGATCATCGTCAGGACTCTAGATTGTGATAGAAACCCATCTGGAAACGACTCATTGGCAAAGCTAAATCCAGGTGCTCCAGGCCTTTCAAGGCTCAGCCCCCATCTGAGCTTCCCAGCTCTCTCACCTCTGCAGTCACTTTTCCATCAGGTTCTTCACCCAGTGGAAAGATGTTTGCAAACAGCCTAGCCTCCCAGCCACCCCCAAGCTGCTCTGTCTCAACAACTCCCATGAGACTCCCCGAATGGTTTTACTAGGTGTGACTGGCCTTGCCCATCATGAACTAAACACTGAAGCCAGAGGGATGCAATATTCTAGTGTCCAAGCCGGCACACACCCACCTCTACAGCCAGGGGGAGGGGGACTGTCCAACTCTAAACCTGTACTCTTTGTTGTTTGTTGTTTGTTGTTTCCCCTCTAGGGCGCCCCAGCTCATTGCACAATAGACAAAGGTATAAATGCACAGATTCTCATTGTTCTCTGCAGGTGGAAATTGAGATCTCCAATCTTTTTTTTTTTTTTTTTGCTAAGCCACAAAGAGGCTGCTGGAGCAAACTTGCACTGTATTGTTCATCAAATGAACAAAAACAGTAATGATTGATGGCCTTTGTGATTGTCAGTTGTCACAGTGCCTAGAGGGGGTGTTGATCCTGGCAGGAGGAATGATTGTGTGCCACGCTGGAGCCTAGGCTGAGTTAGACAGAATAAAATAAAACAAATGGGCAGAAGGTATAAAACACCCGAAGATTACTTAGACAGAATCAATATTCTGTGGATTTATCTGGTCTGTGCCTCCTAAATCATTAAAGAAATTTCAATCCGTATGCCCCATGAGAACCTCATTTGAACTTCACAGGAGAGCAGAGTTTTCTCTATTTGCTGTTACCTACAACACCCAGTATTTCAGAAGAAGAGCACTATTGATGTGGTAATGCAGCTTATCACCAATCACACTTAAGGAGAGTGTTCAGAGAACCAGGTCCTTCACAGTATCCAAGCGGCTTTTTTTTTTTTAAAAAAAAAAAAAAAAAAACATTCAGCTTTGCATGTTGAAACAATCTGGCTTTTCTAACCATTAATCTAGTAATTTTGGAAGAAGGAACAAGAGCATGTGTACTCTTACAGATCTGTTTAATATCTGGTAATAACTACCAGGAACCTATTTATAAGGTTAATTATAAAGTCACAACTATCAAGAATGGTTCACTACATGTAGCTCTTCACACCACGTGACATTTCTTTTAATGTGGTCGGTTAAAATATATTTTTATGAAATGTCCAGCTAGTTTTATGACAACAAGTGAGGATGTCAGATTTCTGGATTTTAAAAGTTCCCATCAAGAATATTACTCAGTTAAAAAAAAAAAAAAAGAATATTACTCAGTTTTAAAGAGGAAGGAAGTTCTGACACATGTTACAATGCAGATGATAGCCAGTCACGAAAGGACAAATACTGTTCAGTTCCACTTATAGGAGGTATCTAGGTAGTCAAACCATAAAGACAGGGCTGGGGGAAGGATGACATAGGAAGGAGTTATTGTTTAGGGTAGAGTTTCAGTTTAGAAAGATGAAAGAAAGTTCTAGAAATGGATGAGGGTGATGGCTGCACGACAAAGTGAATGTGCTTAATGTCACTGAACAATACGACCAAAACATGGTTAAAATGGTAAACTTTATGGTATGTATATTTTACCATACAAAACAATTGTGTGGGGACTATATTTTTCCCTCACAGTGTTTAAGAAAGTACAAGTAAAGGTTTTCATTAATCGCAAAACCTTCATGGTAAGTGTAATTAAACTATGTAGGAGTGTGTAAGGAGAGAGAGTTTGTGTGAGTGCTGGCTGTGACAGACCACTTCTCAAACTCTTGAAAATCCCTTTTTCTGGTCTTAGGGCATTTTTGTTGTTACTCACAAACTCAGACCAGAAATCAAGAACTAGTGTCAGAAGAACACATGGTTAAAAGGTATAAAATGGCTTGTTTTGTATTTTTTCCCATAATTATTCATTCATAAAATTTACCCTTTTATTTTTTTTTATTTTTTAAGGATTTTATTTATTTATTCCTGAGAGACACACAGAGAGAGGCAGAGACAGTCAGGGAGAAGCAGGCTCCCTGCAGGACCTGATCCCAAGGACCCCGGGATCACGACTTGAGTCAAAGGGAGACGCTCAACCACTGAGCCACCCAGGCATCCCTAGGAATTCACCTATTCTGGACATTTTATTTAAATGGATCATATGGCCTTTTTATGTCTTGCTCCTTTTACTTAGCATAATGTTTTCAAGATTCGTCCACTTTATAGTGTGTATCACTACTTCAGTCCTGTTTATGGCTGAATAACATTCCATCACATGGACGTACCACATTTTATGTACCCATTCATTGGTTGGTGGACATTTCAATTGCTTCCCACATTTTGGATATTGTGAATAATGCTTCTATGAACATTCATGTACAAGTGTTTGCATGGACACATGCTTTCAATTATCTGAAATATATACCTAGGAGTAAGATTACTGAGTCATGGAGCGGTGACTCAATGTTTAGATTTTGGAGGAACTTCCAAACTGATTTCCAAAGTGACCACATCATTTTCCATTCTCACCAGCAGTGTGTGAGCCTTTCCAAGATCTCTATAGTCTCACCAAAATTGTTTTTGCCTCTTGGATCCTAGCTATGCTGGTAGGTGTGAAGTGGGATCTCACTGTGATTTTGCTTGGCAGTTCCTACATCTTTTCACGTGCTTATTGGCCATTTGCATATATTCTTTGAAGAAGTGTCTATTTGAATCCTTTGCCAGTTTTGTAATTGGGTTATTTGTCGGGCTGTGAGGATTCTTTATATATTCGGGATATTAGACCCTCATCTGATACATGATTTGCAAATATTTTCTTCCATTCTGTGGACTTTTTGCTTACTTGATGGTATTCTTAAGAGTCAAAAGTTTGGGGGGGGGTTGTTTGTTTTTGTTTAAGAGTGTATTTATTTATTTGATAAAGAGAGTGCACATGAGCACAAATGGGGTAGGGGGAGCAGAGGGAGAGGGAGAAGCAGACTCTCTGCTGAGCAGGGAGCCAGACCTGGGGTTTGATCTCAGGATCCAGAGATCATGACCTGAGCTGAAGGTAGACTCTTAACTTGAGCCATCCAGGAGTCCCAAAAGCTTTTTTAAAGATGTATTTGTTTTTATTTTAGAGAGGGGGGAGGGGCAAAGGGAGAAGGAGAGAATCTCAAGCAGACTCCTTGCTGAGCCCAATGTGGGCCTTGATCTGACAGCCCTGAGATCATGGCCTGAGCCAAAATCAAGAGTCAGACACTTACCTGACTAAGCCACCTAGGCACCCGAAAAGCCAAAAGTCTTTTATTTTTATGAAGTCCAATGTATTTTTCTTCTCTTGTTGCTTGTGCTTTTTGTTATGTAAACTGTTAATACAGTAATGAAAATTTACACCTATGTCTTCTTTTCAGACTTTTATAGTTTTATCATTTTCATTTAGGTCTTAATGAATTTCAGATTAATTTTTGTATATTGTATGAGGTAGGGGTCTACCTTTATTCTTTTGCATGTGGATATTCAGGTGTTCCAGCCACTATATGTTGAAAAGACTATTCTTTCTCCATCAAATGGTCTTGGCACTCTTGTTAAAAATCAATTGACCATAAATGTAAGGGTTTATTTCTGGACTCTCAATTCTATTCCATTGATCTATGTCTGCTCTTATGCCACTAGTGCTTGATTACTATAGCTTCATATTAAGTTTTTGCAATAGAGAAGTGTGAGTCCTCCAATTTTGTTCTTTTTCAAGCCTATTTAGGGTCTCTTACATTTTCATATGGATTTTAGGATCTGCTTTGTCAATTTCTTTTTTAAAAAGTCAGTTGGGATTTTGGTAGAGATTGCATTGAATCTGCAGATCAATTTGTACTGTCATCTTTACAACATTGAGTCTTCCAATCAATGGACACAGGCTGTCCATCTATTTGTTTGGGTCTTTTTAAATTTCTTTCAGTGATGTTTTGTAGTTTTCAGCATAGAAATCTTGTACTGCTTTTGTGAAGTTTGTTCCTAAGTATTTTATTATTTTTGATACTATTACAAATGGGATTATTTTACTAATTTCATTTTCAGATTGTTCATTGCTAAGTACATATAAACATGATTAATTTTTTTGTATATTAATTTGGTATCCTGAAACCTTGCTGGACTTTTTTATTAGTTCTAATTTTTTATTTTTTTAGTGAATTACCTAGAAATTTCTGTATAGAAGATCACATCTATATAGAAAATAGAGATAATTTTACTTCCTCTTTTATGATTGGAATGCCCTTTATTCCTTTTCTTGCCTAACTTTCTTGGCTAAAACCACCAGTGCTGTGTTGAACTGAAGTAAAGAAACTATCTTCATTTTGTTCCCAATCTTAGGGGGAAATCATCAAGTCTTTCACTCTAAATATGATGTTAGTAGTGGAATTTTATAACCACTCTTTATCAGGTTGAAGAAGTTCTTTTCTATTCATAGTTTGTTGAGTGGTTTTTTTTTTTTTTATCATGAAAGCCTGTTGGGTTTTGTCAAATATTCCTTCTGCATCCATAACATGGTTTAAATTAATTTGAAATTAATGAAAATCATACTGTAGTCTCTTTGTACAACTTTGTTTGGTGTATAAAAGGCTAACAGTTTCCCTAAGTCTTTCTCAGCTACCCTGAGTTACCCACTATTGTCACATTGTTCTGTTTCCTTTCAGGTATTTTCCTGCCCTGTGTGTATGTGTGTGTGTACCTGTTGAAAATATACAGTATGGTTTTTTTTTTTAAGCTTTATTTGTTTATTTGAGAAAGAGAACACTCAAGCAAGCAAGTTAGGGGAGGGGCAGAGGGAGAGAGAATCCTTTTATTTTTCTGGGGAGAGAGAATCCTGAAGTAAAATCCCTGCTGAGCACAGAGCCCGACTTGGGGCTCAATCCCAGGACCTTGAGATTGACCTGAGCTGAAATCAAGAGTTGGCTGCTTAACTGACTGAGCCACCCAGGTGGCCCTATACAGTACATATTTTATATGCACAGTACAATGGTATTTTATATACCATTGTTTATTAAATGCTATTTCCTCTCCTTGAGATACCATCTTGTTCCCAGGTGATATTCCAGTGTCCCATCTTTCTTATTGTAAGGCTGAGATTAAGTCCCTCCTTTTTTGTGAAAGCTTCTGAGGCATCCTACATATCAGACATCTTTCCTCCTGGCAACAACTTAGGATCTTCCCCCCCACCCCACTTGGTACCCTTTGGTTATATATGTATACAATCCAGGAGATTTTGGATTTGAACAACCTGAACTCTCACACAGAATACATTTATCCCTACACATCTTTTGTACCATAAGGAACATTTCTAGCTATTGTGTTATGACGGTATTATAACAAGTTAAATTTTAAGCCACTCTGACATTTTTTCCTATGGCAGTGTTTGTTGATGTGATGAGAGCTGAATCCAGCTGTCTTTCAAACTACAGACAGTCCCCAACTTACAATGATTATACTTTATATGAAGGTTTGAAACCTATATGCCCTAAGTAGAAACTGTACTTCAAATTTTGAATTTTGATCATTTCCTGGGTGAGAAAAATGCTGTTCAATACTTTCATGATCCTAGGCAGTGGCAGCAAGCCGCAGCTCCCAGTTAGCCATCTGATCACTAGGATCAATAACCAATACACTGATGACCATTCTGTAGCCATACAACTATTCCATTTTTCACTTTCAATACAGTATTCATTAAGTTACATGACCTATTCAACACTTTATTATAAAGTAGACTTTATAGGGGATGATTTTGCCTGTCAACTAATGTAAATGTTTTGAGCACATTTAGAGGGTAAGCTAAGCTATGATGTCCAGTGGGTGGTGTAGTAAATGCATTTTCAACTGACAATATTTTAACTTACAATGGAGTTATCAAGGATGTAGCCTCATGAAAAGTAGAGAAAGAGCTCTATGTTTTTCATGCTGTGCCAGTAACACAGGCCCCCTGTGTATGAAAGTCTTACTGCATGGAAGAATCAGGGACAGAAGACCCCCTTTTACTGTTAACATACTGGTTATATTCCAGGCTTCTGAGTATGATTTGGTTTGAAGAAGGGCTTTGCTGTTTTAAAGAAATCTTAAAATCCTATTTTATTGCATTTTGCTCTTACTGTTTCATTAAAAGGATCAGAAAATGGGAAAGTAAAACAGCTAATTCCAGTGACACAAAGTATAAGTCTTACAAATGAAATATACTGACAACAAAGGTGGAACTCAGAAAGCATGTGGAAGCCAAGATTCTTTCACCTCAGTTGGGCATCACTGAACTTAAGCTAACCTGCTGATGTTCAATTATGAAGGGAAAAGACCACATATATAAAATATGTATGAAATGCTGAAAACCTAGGTCATCAAAAATCATATCTAATTGTGGGGTATAATAGAGGGTTTTATAAATGGTTTTTAACTCTTTGGGAGTAAACTGTTCCTTATAATGTGCAAGTCTATTATTTAACCTCCACACCTGACTTCAACCCATGTGTTCAAGAATGTGCCATGTCCAAAAGGAGTAGAATGACTGAACGATATTGCCTGAGACAGTAGTAAGCTCCTTATAATAGAGGACAGTCCCATTTAATGGTCATTTAACAAATATTTTGATTGTTGACTTATTAATGATATTTTTAGAATAAATCTAACTTCTTCATGGAGAACCATTTGCTGGTGTGTTCACCTCAGCCTACTTCTCTTGTAGTAACTCTGACAAGTGCATCAACATGCATCTTTGGTCTCCATGTAAATCCAGAGACTTTTCCCTGTGGTGATATTTACTACCCCTGAAATCAAATCTGAACTCATGCCACTGATGTTTAACACCCAGACTTGGGTGGAGATGTGCTTCTACCCAGAATAGGAGCTTCATACTCTGCCAAAAAATTGAAGAGGATGTATACTTTTTAGCACAAGATACATATGCCACTCTCATATGTATTTGGTAAGAATTAAAAAAAAATTTTTTATTTATTTATTTGAGCACAGCAGGGGGAAGCAGCAGAGGGAGAAGGAGAAGCAGGTTCCCCACTAAGAAGGGAGCCCAATGCAGGACTTGGTCCCAAAACCCCAGGATCATGACCTGAAAGGAAGGCAGATGCTTAACCGACTGAGTCACCCAGGCACCCCTTTTTTTTTAAGATTTTTTTTATTGAAATAGAGTGAGCAAGAGCACAGGCACGAGTGGGTGGCAGAGGGAGAGGGACAGGGGGAAAATAATTTTTCAAAGTACATCCTTCTGAAAGGCCACATGACAATATGGATCAGGAACTTTAGAAATGAACTCATATTTTGACCTAGAAATTCCATTTCTAGAATTCATCCTACATAATCAACCAGACAAATGTGCAGAGATGGCTGCACAGAGATATCTATTATGGCATTTTTTATAATAATTATAAACTGGAAATAACCAATGGCTAAAAAAGACAGATTTCAAAAGAAAAGATTACTTCTAGCATATGATATATGTTTATATGTTATTCCATCTTTTAAATTTTTTTTAAAGATTTTATTTATTTATTCATGATAGTCACACAGAGCGAGAGAGAGAGAGAGAGGCAGAGACACAGGCAGAGGGAGAAGCAGGCTCCACGCAGGGAGCCCGACGTGGGACTCGATCCCGGGTCTCCAGGATCGTGCCCCGGGCCAAAGGCAGGCGCCAAACCACTGCGCCACCCAGGGATCCCTCTTTTAAATTTTTTAAACTTTATTTTTTATTTACTTTTTTCATTTGAATTTCAGTGTAGTTAACATAAAGTGTTAATATACGTTTTAGGTATCCAATATAGCCATTCCACAGTTCCATATATGACTTGGGGCTCATCAAGATAAATGTACTCTTACTCCTCTTCACCTGTTTCACCCATCCCCCACTCTATCCATTAACATTTTTAAGGTTTGGAAAAATTTCCACCAAAATGCCAACAATGATTATTTTGGGGTAACAGTGACTCAAAAAATTTTATTTGCTCCATCTGAGTTATCTGAATTTTCTATTCTTTTCTAAAATAAACACAGCTATTGCTCTCTGTATGTATATAATATTATTTTTTAGGTAATAAAGGTCAGTCAACCCAACATTATAAGGCTGGAGGGTACTTTTAATGATAATTGGAAAATAAGTTTTGGTAAAAATTTTGAATCACTCTTTGAGATGTATTTTATATCAATCCTATTTCTGAGGTTTGGACGTTAGCTATAATACCCTGTTTCAAATTCATCTAACAGTTTTCCCATGGGCACTCCACATCATGAAAATTCCCCATCAGGCCAAATGCCATAATTGCACATGACTCTTACCAGATAGGCTCTCCAGAAGGATTGAATGCTCAGCGCTGCCTCTTCTTCTGTCAGCAGGAGGGAGAGTGGGATCGGCGGCCGTGGGCTGAAAAGCAATAAAATGGTCATATGCCCATGAGAATCCATTCTTCAGTCTCGGCAAAGCCCTTTGACAACATAATGGCCTCTCTGATTAAGTGCCTCATCCATTTCCATTCTTAGAAAGCAACAAAGCAACAATGCCATTTTTGATAGAAAAGTTTAGGCTTGAGTTCGCATGTTTTATTTTAAAATCGGAGATGGATTCATTTTCTTTTGTTTTTTAACCAGCATAGTCTTAAATCACTGTTAGCCTGCTCCACTTTGAAAGGCTCAGGCTGCTAAAGCTGCATGTCAGTCCTAAAGATGAGGCACCCATAAGGCTATGTAGACATAAAACAAGAGACAAAGTAGGAATGACTTTTAAATACTGCACTATGACTGAGACATAATAAAGGGATCTTCTCCCACCTTTCTACTGAAGGGAAATTAAGTAGTTCATCTCTTTCCCGCAGGCAAAAATATTGGAATTTATCTCTGATAAATTGCGTGCTCATTCCCATTTAATGTGGCTTAAATTCAAGCATATTTTTAAGTTAAATTCTGCTGCCACAGTTTAATAGGCAATAAAATATCTCAAGTGCTAGGTCAGTTGACACTGTTAGCTCTTATGGGATTTTTCAGATTGTGATGGGATGTTTGATCATAGATACCTTTTTTAAATAATCATGGCTAAATAAATGCTCTTTTCTTTTTCTCTTTTTATCCCTCTAAAAGTTTCATAGAGATACTAACTCCTGAAAAGATCTTATAAGTATGACTTAATTCTGGTTCCTTATGTTCATCTAAAGCACAGTTACCTCTGAAAAGCCAAGTTAAGCCTTTTTAGATATAGTACAAAGAAATAAACCTCAGGAAGGATGTGGGTCACTTGGAGACTGCTCCCAGGGAAGGTCCCCAGAAGGTCCCCAGACTTTGCAAGTGAAGGGTTCCTAAGTGCCCTGGCCTCAAGATTCTCCCTAACAACAGCCATCATTTGAGTTTATAGTAACTTCCATTGTGCAAAGATGTTGACTAACCTACCCAAGATCACACAGCTTGTAGGTGCCCTAGCTGGGATCTGAGCCCAGACCCACCAGATCCCAAAGCCTAGGCTTCCATCTCAGTGCTATGCTGACACCAGACCTCCACTGGTTAAACACTCACAGATTCCAAGCCTGGCTCAGACTACAAAGCTAAGTGGCAACATTACATGATTCTCCAGGATGTGTGGTTTTATTTCCCTCTAAATTCTGATTTTTAAAATAACAACTTATATTTGTTTTTGTTTTGTTTTTCTTTTTTTTTACAACTTATCTTTGTTACGGCATTTTTGTTTGAATGAATGAATGTGCTTGTGAGTTATTCCAGAATCAAAAAATTGAAGCCCAGAAGAATCTTGGTATTATTGTGATCATTTCAAGGGAGTGCGGTGTTGTTGCCAGGTTCTGGGTCTCAGGCTGGGCAGGTCCCTTCAAAGAGACCAAGTAAAGAAGATTCTTCTACTTCTTTGGAGAGATACTTAGACCCTCAAAATGACAGCATTGTTCAAAATCTTTCACTAATGTTCTGCTTCGGTTTTTATTTGTATGATGTGGTGGCCTTTTAAAATTTTTGTTTGGTTCTCTTTCTGTTTTCACTTCTTCTTGCCTAATATCTGGGTCTCTGAGCTGCAATGGAGCATTCATATTTTGCTGGAGGCCTGCCACCGGAGGCCCTTCGGCTCCTTGCTTTCCACATTAAATGCCTGTACTCATCCATTGTCCTGATTCTTTGAATCTCAGTTGTGTGACACCAAGGAATCACACCCCTGAAGTAATTCTCCCTCACTGGTTAAAGGTCAATGGTTTCTACAGAGACTTTGGTGTTTCTAAAGAGCTCTTGGTGTGCTGGCAATGGATTTGTGAGACTAACATTATCCTGCATTAATGCTAGCTGATATTTACTAAGAGCCTTCTGGACTCCCCTCCTGTAAGCATTGCTCCTTGTGTTCCAGTCATCCTGGCTCTTTCCAGCTCTTCAAAAGTGCCCTTCCACCTCAGGGCCTTTGCAGAAGGGATTTCCTCTGCCTCCAATATCTTTAGCCCCCCCAGCTGGGGGTCCTGTGTATAGCTGTGCAGGTTGCTGCTAAAAGACACCCCCCAGGTAGGCCAGTAGGAAACCCAGTCCATGCTCTTGACGCTAAGCCACTCTCAGGGTATGGGGCGCATCTGCCCCACAGTAGGGGCACCTTTTCCTAACTTACTCCAAACCTTAAGGTTCTAGAGGAGGGAGCTGACCCTTCTTCCTCCAGGCTCACTCTTACTCTTTCTTCCAATTATGGAAAGGTGTTCTTTGATTAAGTTAGGACCCAGTGGAGCTCTGTGTAAGTTTCCTTCCTAGTCCTTGGCCCAATTTGGAGATATAAATCTGTGTGGTTATCTAACAAATGCCCCGATCCTCAACTGGACTGAAACCTCAATGAGGGCAGAGACCAGGCCTGTGTTTGCTCCTCTTGGTAGTCTCCACACTTTTTTTTTTTTAAAGATTTTATTTATTTATTCATGAGAGACACAGAGATGGAGGGGGGTAGAGACATAGGCAGAGGGAGAAGCAGTCTCCATGTAGGGAGCCCGATATGGCACTCGATCCCAGGACTCCAGGATCATGCCCTGGGCCAAAGGCAGACACTCAACCGCTGAGCCACCCAGGGATCCCAGTCTCCACACTTAGGAATTATTCCAGAATCAAAGAAATCAAAGCCAGAGAGGACCTTAGGGGTAGTGACACCATTTCTAGTGGGTACTTGGTGTTTGTAGAATGAGCCTCTCTGCCTGACATAGCTTCCTAAGCACCTTTTTTTTTTTTTTTTAAAGATTTATTTATTTATGAGAGACAGAGAGAGAGAGAAAAGCAGAGACACAGGCAGAGGGAGAGGGAAAAGCTGGCTCCATGCAGGGAGTCCGATGCCGGACTCCATCCCAGGACTCCAGAATCACGACCTGGGCCAAAGGCAGGCGCTAAACCACTGAGCCACCCAGGGATCCCCATCCTAAGCACTTTCCATACAGTATTTCTTTTTTTTTTTTTTTCTTTTTTAAAGATTTTGTTTATTTATTTATTTATTCATGAGAGACACAGAGAGAGAAGCAGAGACATAGGCAGAGAGAGAAGCAGGGTCCCTGCGGGGAGCCCGATGTGGGACTCAATCCCAGAAGTCCTGGATCAGGACCTGGGCTGAAGGCAGACACTCAACCCCTGAGCCACCCAGGTGCCCTCCATACAGTATTTCATTAAATCCTCATAGTATCAGTAATGAGCTCTGGTTATCCTTCTGTTAGAATGAAGAAACTGAGGCAGTTTCTATCACCATGAAATGACTCATTCAAGGTCACTGACCACATTCTGCTGAGAATCTTTTGGTCCAGGAAGCACAGGGAGTGGCCTAAGGAGAAGACAAGGCAGTTTGCAAGGTCACTGATGTGGAATTCACGGTCTCGCAGCTGTGCGTGTTTAATAGAAGAAAACACAGTTATTTGCTTACAAGAAAAAACTAGAAGGGTGGGGGGAGAGCCGTAATCATAGAAAATGCCCTCTTCATTAATTCTTACAGTAAGTAATAATGTGGCAGGTATTCATTTGTCTGACGTTCCACAGGGAAATCTGATGTCAGGACAGCAGAACAAAGTGGAGTTTGTCACTTGTATCTGAGGGAAGATTTGATGGTGCCTTTCTGTTCAGCTGCAATTTTCCTGCCTTAAGTATATATATTTTTCCTACGGATGTCATGAAATCCTCAAAGTAACAGTATTCCTGTTTTGGAATAGCAGGAGGAAAGGAGAACTGCAAATCTTGGGACAACTGGCTGGGCCAGCCCAACAAAGGGCTTTCACCCAGTAATGAAACCCCGAACCGCTTTGCATCACAATGAATCTCCAAAAAGCAAAATGAGATTTCTAATAGGCCTGTAAGCAGTAATATGAGGCCACCTTTAGTGACATCCCTGCTTTCATGGCTAAATAATGGGGTGCTGTCTAGTTCCCAAACCAAGAATAAGTATAAGAGAGCCAGTGTAAATCAGGCCAAATGAAAAAGACTTAATCTTCTGAGAGTAGTCCCTGGGAATTATCAATCATTTCAGCAGGTCAGCTTGAAGGGACAGAAGCCATGTCAGGTCCTTTTCTTTCTTTTGGAATCAGTGCAACTAGCTTCAGGTCAAATAAAAATAGAGATGGAGAAGAGGCAACCACTTATCATTGGGGAACTAGGGAGGGGGACGATCATTGGGGAACTAGGGAGGGGGACGAGGTGACATGTCAATCACAGGAGAAGGCAGCAGTGGCACCCTTGTCAAGGGCTTAAATCAGACAGCCTCAGAGCAGGCAGGTTTGCGTGTTTCAAGGGGCAAAACGGTACCGCTGAGTATGTTTCCAAGACGTGTCTTACGTGATGCTCATTTGTCATGTCCTTTTCATTTTTCCTTTTTAAGACTTATTTATTTTTTAGAGAGAGAGAGCATGAGCAGGAGGGGCAGAGGGAGAGAGAGAGAATATCCAGCAGATTCCTCACTGAGTACAGAGCCCAAATGGGGGGCATGATTTCACAACCCTGAGATTGTGACCTGAGCAGAAGTCAAGAGTCTGACCCTCAACCGACTGCACCACCCAGGTGCCCCCCCTTTTCCTTTTTTTCTTAAATGTAAATCAAATATATTTGAATTGTAAGAATCAATGCTATAATTCTGAGAATTTCTTTTCCTGATTCTGTGTGTATGCATGAATGCACACAATTGTTTCCCCTTTATTGAATGCTAGGTAAGAGATTTGTAAGACCTAAAGAAGATACAGCAAGCTTTCAAAATACACAAGGGAATCTGAGAAGTTAGTCTTTTTTAATATCTGCATCCAGTTCCAAAACCAAGAGGGACCATCCCAAAGTGGCATTTAAACAGAATAAAGCAGAAAGGAGAAAAGCTTGCTTTGTATTGAAAATTGAATCTTGGAATCCAAATTCTATCCACTTTTCATTAGGTAAGAGATTAAGTTGTTTTCTTGGAACATGAGAGCACAACCCTGATGCAAAGCCATTTACAAAATGACACAGGCTCTAAATCAACCATCATTTATAAAGCCTTTCAAGGGCCTAATATTTGATAACATCTGCGCTTCGCATACAGCAAAAGAGATTATCCAGTCCCTGCCCTCAGCTTTAACTGGTTTCCCAAATATTCTGTGTTAGAGGCATCAGTCTTGAGTAATAAACTTCAAATATTTGGAAGAAATACTGTAGAGGTTATCTGGAATGGAACATCCAGATATATGGTGACCAGCCATTAGGACTGGCCAAAGAATCTCACAGGATTCTTTTCTGTGATGTGAGGAACAGCTCTGAAAACCAGTAGAGAGCCAGCTACATTACTCACGAGCAGCCTTAAAGTGTGTTTAGAAACCATGACTACTAGGATGTGATATGGCTTTCACTCCCTCACTAAACTCCACCCTGGGGGACAGACACTCAGTTATTACCCCAGCATCAAGCTGAATCACTCTCCTAAGTGAAACACAGAATGGACTCCCATTTTACCAGCCCCATCATCGAAAGTGGCATATGGGTCTAGTCAACAGAGCTCACCTGACCATGTGAGAAGGCCAGGTACCCACCCTGCAGGTATAACCATCTTGAAACTCAGGATTGTGATACTTTATGCATTTTGATAAACATACCCAGGGTACTGTGCTATTTAGTCTCTTTGTAATGGATTACATGTTCTTTCTAATGTGACTCAAGGAAAACCTTCATGAGGGAGACCTGCCTCCTTCCAATCTTCCTCCTCCCACTCCAGAAGGGGAGCCTAGGCAAGGGTGGGTATGTGAGAAGAGCAAACCACCTCCCCCTTCACCACTTCCAAAACCTCTTGCAGGAAATCTTAACTTGTTTTGTGTCATAGATCCCTTTTTACACTTGCTGTTTGGATTTCTTCTCTAAATAATATTTTATAAAATACAAAAGTAAATATATAAGATTTCAAAGCAAACCAGTTATATTGCAATACAGTTTATCAAGGGACGCCTGGGTGGCTTAGTGGTTGAGTGTCTGCCTTGGCTCAGGGCATGATCCTAGAGTCCCAGGATAGAGTCCCAGATTGGGCTTACTGCTGGAAGCCTGCTTCTCCCTCTGCCTGTGTCTCTGCCTCTCTCTCTGTGTCTCTCATGAATAAATAAATAAATTATTTTTAAAAAATACAGTTTTTCAAAATATTAAAAAAAATTGGTGACATAATAATATACGTGCTCCTAGAGTATGCAGGAAATAAGAACAGCTAATGGCAGGTCAATCAACTACTGTAATTTGGAAGAAGTGACAAGAGTAGATGGTATTTCAGGATCATTGCAACAACTAGATTGGGATGTGAAAAAAATCTGATTGCTCTTAGTGATGAAGACACAGGTACTGTGGATACCCCTAAGGTTTGTTGTACACGTTCATAATTAAAAGTGAAGCTAAATCTCAGTTAGAGGTTAATGAGACTAGAGAGGCAATTTGTCTACCTTCCAAGTTCAGAGACCCCTAATCATCGACAGTTGTGGCTGGTGCTAGAGAAGGTGGGGGAGGGGGGGCAGTGATGAGGTTTACATTTAGGATGAGATTGAGGACTAAAGATTTAAAACTAAACAGGATGAATCCAAACAGTGAAATGAGACCATCTAAAAACAGAGTGACCAGGAAGTTATGGAATTTGTCCAAAAAGTTATTTAAAGGACTGCCTCCCAGATGGAAGGAAGATCCACTGTGATATGGTAGGGCAGTTACTGGGGAAAAAAATAAAAAGAAAACTTCATATATTTTTTAAAAAGATTTGTTTATTTGAGAGAGAGAAAGTATGTGCATGTGGGGAGGATGGGGAGGAGAGGGGTGGTAGGGAGAGAATCTCAAGCAGACTCCCCACAGAGCACAGAGCCTGATGCAGGGTTCCCTCCCATGACCTATAAGATCATGACTTAAGCTGAAACCAAGAGCCAGATGTTTAATTGACTGAGCTACCAAGGTGACCCAAAAACTCCATATTTCTATTCCCCCAAAGTTGTGATTTTTTCTGTAAAGTCCTTAAATATTCGAAATGGAACTCTAATTCCTGCTACTCCATTTCTGTAACTGGCTCCCCATTCAGCCATTTGCTCAGGCCTGGAATCTCCAAGTCATGCTTGACTTCTCTCTCACCCTACATTCAATCTATCAACAAGTCTTCTTGGCTTCAACATCAGAATATCCCAAATCCAATCTATTCTTGCTTCCAGCACTCCCAGCTGCCATCATCTATGTTTGCCTGCACTAGGCTCCCCACTGGCCACTTGCACTGTTAGAGTTGACTTCAGTCAACTGCCAACTGCCAGAGTGATCTTTTTTAAAAAAAAAAAATTTTATTTATTTATTTATTTATTTATTTATTTATTTATTTATTTATTTATAAGAGAGAGACGGCAAGTAAGGAGAGGGACAGAGGAAGAGAGAATCTTAAGCAGGCTCCCTGCTGAGCACCAGAGCCTGACATGGGGCTGGATCCCAGGATCATGACCTGAGCTGAAATCAGGAATTAGATGCTTAACCAATAGAACTACCCAGGTGCCCCCAGAGTGATCTTGAAAAGTAAATTGGATTACTTCAATCTCCTGCTTGAAACCCTCCAATAGTTTTCTATCATGCTCAAAGGAAAAAAAGGTGAAAAAATCTACTCTTTACCATGGCAACCAAAGGCCCACCCAAACTGGACACAGCCTAGCTTTGCATAGCTGGCTTCATTTCCTACCACTCTTTCAGCCCCCCTCACCTCCTCTTGTCTCACTAGTCAAGTTTGTTTCCATCACAGGGCCTTCAGAGTGGCTGTTTTCTTCTTCTGGAACACCCTTCCTTCAGCTCCTTCTGGTTGGCTTACAGGGCTCTGTGCAAATGTTACCTCCTTAGAGAAGTGTACCTGGGAGTACAGCTCTCACCCCAGCCCTGGGATGCTCCATCCACTTACATTGCTTTATTTTTCTTCAGAGCTCCTGGGTCTTCTATACATTATATAATATGTTTACATGAGCTTAATTATTGTCTTCCCACTATGGGGGTCAGGAATTTCTCTCACTTGTTCTCCACTCTATAGTACCTAGAAAAGTGCCAGTGCGGGTGGGGGGGGGGGAAGCATTCAATAAGTATTTTTGAAAGAATGAATATTATTTTTTTAAGATTTTATTTATTTATTCATGAGAGACACACACAGAGAGAGAGAGAGAGAGAGAGAGAGAGAGGCAGAGGAAGAAGCAGGCTCCATGCAGGGAACCCGATGTGGGACTTGATCCCAGGTCTCCAGGATCACGCCCTGGGCCAAAAGCAGCGCTAAACCACTGAGCCACCTGGGCTCTCCAAGAATTAATATTATTATAGATAAGAAAACAGGGATGGGGAATCCCTGGGGGGCTCAGCAGTTTGGCGCCTGGCTTTGGCCCGGGCGCGATTCTGGAGTCCCAGGATCGAGTCCCGCGTCGGGCTCCCGGCATGGAGCCTGCTTCTCCCTCCTCCTGTGTCTCTGCCTCTCTCTGTGTGTGTGTCTATTATGAATGAAGAAAGAAAGAAGAAAGAAAGAAAGAAAGAAGAAAGAAAGAAAGAAGGAAAGGAGGAAGGAAGGAAGGAAGGAGAAGGAAAGAAGCACAGGCCGAAATAAGAAATCCAAGAAAGAAAGAGTAAGAAATCTATAAATAGATAGAAGAGAATCGATACTAGATCTCCTCTAAGAGCGACATCTCCCGCTACCTCTCAAGCACCTCTTTTTCCTTGATGGCTCAGTCAAGCATCCGACTCTTGGTTTTGGCTCATGTCATGATCTCCTTCCTGGTCAGGAAACTGAGTCCTGCATTGGGCTCCACATTCAGTGCAGAGTCTGTTTAAGATTGTCTCCCTCTCCCTCTGCCTCTGCCCCTCCTACTCATGCTCTCTCTCTCACAAATAAGTAAATAAATAAATCTCAAAAAAAAAAAAACCCACAGAACTTTCTTTAATGTCAGGATTTATTAGTGGCAGAGTAGGTATTTGGTCTTTCTCTTGCTTGGTTATTCTGTTATCCACATTTCATCTTGCTAAACTAGTGACTACTGGGCAGCCCCAGTGGTGCAGCGGTTTAGTGCTGCCTGCAGCCCAGGGTGTGATCCTGGGGAACCAGGATCAAGCCCCACATCAGGCTCCTTGCATGTAGCCTGCTTCTCCCTCTGCCTGTGTCTCAGCCTCTCTCTCTCTCTCTCTCTCTCTCTGTGTCTCTCATGAATAAATAAATAAAATCTTTAAAAATAAATAAATAAATAAATAAATAAATAAATAAATAAACCAGTGACTACTATTCTCCTAAGATTAAGGATAAAATAAAAGCAAGCATTCTTTACATCCACTATGAGTCCTCTGCAATGGATATCTTCAATTTTTATCTGCATGTCATATCCTCCCCTTTCTTGTGATATCAGCCCTCAGATTTTGCTTCAATAGCTCCACCTCCCTGTGTTGAGGGGAATATGGGTCACAGTACCTTACCTTCCCATGACCAAGGAGTCAATCTGACACCCACACTTAGCCAAGTGCATGCTGTTTTCCTAGAATGTGAATCTTGAGTGGACTGCAGAGAGTAGAGGATACTTCCTGGAAGGGTTGTCTTGAAAATACAGGTCTGTGCTTCCTGGATCCCTATACTTGCTTTCTAAGACCAAGTCCTTAACTTTTCCTTCCTGTTTGTGAGTTATCTTTTTTCTTCCAGTATATACTCTTTTCCTTAAGTAGCCTTTAAATTTCTGTTGATTGTGACAAAGCACTCTGATACCATCTTAAACCTCACAGCAACCCTGCAATGCCATGTCCAAGTAATAGAAGAGAGGAGCATGGCTTGTGAAGGAATTATTTCCAGGTTACGTGACTGTGGCAGGCTACATGATTGTTCCCCAAGATGTCCTTATCCAATCCCCAGACTCTTGAATATATATGTCCCCTTAAATGGCAAGAAAGCACTTTGTAGAAGTGATTAAGAATTTTGAGATTATCGTAGATTATCCAGGTGGGCCAATGATGTAGTCACAAGTATCCTTGTGAGAGTGATGCAAAGGGAGATGCCATTACAGTAGATGTGATGATGGACACCAGAGGTCAGACAGATGCAAAGAAGGGGTCATGTGCCTTCCAGCCTCCAGAAATTAGAGAAGACAAGAAAACAAATTTTCCTCTAGAGGCTCCAGAATGAATTGGTATTAGACTTCTAGCCTCTGAAACTATAAGAGTATTCTCTTATACTTGTGTTGTGTTATGTTATGTTATATTTGTGTTGTGTTATGCCAGCAGTTTTGTGGTAATTTGTTAAGGAGCTTTGGGAAACTAATACACCAACTAAATGGTGAAGCTCACACTGGCATCCAGCTATGTCTGCCATGCTGCTTCCCAAAGGCTCCCTGAGCTCATTCCCAAAGAGTCTCCTAGAAACAACAGGAAGAAAGAAAGGAAGTGGGACTGTGTGCTGCAGAGAAAGGGCCACCCACATGCCAACCTCCAGCTAGAAAGAGACGCTTAGAGGATTTGTGCATCCCGGCATGTCCTAAATTCAGGAAGCACCTCTCCTTCCTTCCTAAATGCTAATACAAAGAACAAAGATGATTTATTATCCTCATGAGACTCCTGGCATCTGAAGTTACTCTTCTAGAAGACAAAATAAAAAGATTTTTTTCCTGGGGTGCTGGGTGGCTCAGTAGGTTAAGTGTCTGACTCTTGATTTCGGCTCAGGTCATGACCTTAGGGTTGGAGATCTAGCCCCATGTTGGGCTCTGTGCTGGGTGTGGAGCCTGCTTGAGATTCCTCTCTCCCTTTGCCTCAGCTCATGCACTCTCACTTAAAAAAAAAAAGGGAAAAGATTCTTTTCCTTTCAACAGGGCATGGCAGCAAATTTTCTGCTGTGCCACCATTTAATTATGATCTTTAGTGCAACATGCATGCCATTTCCTGTGCCATTTAGAAGGCACAAGCGTTTTCCTTCCCACCATTAATTTTCACACAAACACACCATCATACGGCTAGTGCTTGTCCTCAAATGGCACAGTGACACTTTTGTTTTCACTTCAGCTTTTGGTCATAAGATACCTTTCACCAACATGAAAGTATTGTGGATTTTTTTCTTTTCTTTTTTTTTTCTCCCAAGGGTAGAACTTAGCTGAAAAGACATTTCACCCAAAGCAAGCTTTTCTTTTCCAAAACACAATCTTTGTCTCATTGAAGGTCCCAGTTTAATGATGTCTTTCATGAGCCTTCTCCCCTGGGGCATGGGACCAGATAGGCAGCAGGGCACTTTTGTTCCTGTGCTTATTTAGTGATTTATTTTTGCAAATGAATCTGACCAATTCTTTTTCAATCAATATAAAAAGTAAAACTTTTCTTGTTCTTACTATCATAGCAAAAGGTTTCGTTGTTTCTGATTGGCTGGTTGAGTCAGGACTCTATACCATGAAAGAGGATGATGCCAGATTCATAAATAGGAGTAAAGCCATCAGGAGATGTGATGTCATCCACCACCGCTGAAAGGTAGGGAACAAAACCCCTCATTGAGCTCTGATTAGAGCATGTAGTAGATTGTGTTATTGGTGCCAGTTATTACTTTTGTCCCTGGAAGAGAATTGTGTATCTCTACTCTGCCATATGGCTTGCAGTTTCTGCCTGGCAGTGGTGTCAACTTCCCCATAGCACTGCTATTCGACTTGGCTATGGATTTGTATTGCCCAATGAAATATGAGCAGAAGTAACGCTTGCCACTGCATGGATCAGCCACTGCTCTTCTCTCTCTGCCATGAGAGTGAGGGAGGGGGCTGTTCCTTCATCCTGGGTCCCAGAATGAAAAGAGTCAAAAGTGACATGCCGATAACATAAAAAAGGGTGGAGAATAAACGTCTGCCATTGTAAGGCACTGAGATTTGAGGGCTGTTTGTTACTGCTTCAGAACCTAGAGAAAGCTGACTACTTCAGGGTACTGAGCATAGTTGGGGCAATGCCATGTAGGAACACATATAAGTCAGGACTCTTCCATTTGCAAGTATTAGAAACCTAACTCAAACTGGCTTAGGCAAAAAAACTAAAAATTTTTAAAAGGCTTAGTAACTAAGGGGGCAGAGTTGACTTTAGGCATGACCATATAGAGAGGCCCCAAACAATGCCACAGAAACTCAGGCTCTGGCTGCCTCTCAGTTCTGCTGTTATCCCAGCAGCTCAAGGCTTATGACCTCAAAGCTCCAGCTCTCGAGAAAAAGAAAGGAAAACTTTCCTGGCTGCTTGGGAGCAATCATGGTGGTCAGGGGGATGCACAGCCCTGATTGGCCAGGCCTGGGTCACACACTTGGCTCAGAGCCGGAAATGGAATCGGCTCACCGTCCACATGGACTGATATTAGAAGAGAGGTGATCCTTCCAGGCACAGGAGGGAACCCTCTAACCAGGAGGAGGAGGAAATCAATGCAGGGTGGAGAGTAACATGAATATCTACCACAGAAAGCAAGAAAATGGAATAAAAAGAAGTAGAATAAGTACCCTCTAGTTTTGTAAATTTTTTTTACTTACTTAATTTATTTATTTTTGAGAGAGAGAGAGAGAGAGACAGAAAACACACAAACATGTGAGCAAGGGGAGGGGGAGAGGGTGAGGGACAGAGACTCCGAGCAGACTGTCTGATGTGGGGCTTGATCCCACTAACCCTGAGATCACGAGCTAAAATGAAGAGTGAGACACCTAACTGACTGAGCCACCCAGGTGCCCCTGGTTTTGTAATGGGTTGTAATTTTAATTCTTAAAGTAACTCTGTAGACAATACAGCAATGACAAAATAATTTAGAAAAGAAAAATAAAAGCTGTGTTCCTGTTCTTTGGAGTGAAACATCCTTTTGAAAGATTTCTAGGTCTAGAGTTATTTAATTCTATGGTTATCCTTGATTTTAAACATTTACTTTTTACAATATAGTTTATATATTTATTATTTATAAAGATTTATTTATTCATTTATGATAGACAGAGAGAGGCAGAGACACAGGAGGAGGGAGAAGCAGGCTCCATGCCAGGAGCCCGACGTGGGACTCAATCCCAGGACCCCAGTATCGCGCCCTGGGCCAAAAGCAGGCGCTAAACCACTGAGCCACCCAGAGATCCCCCTAATATAGTTTATTTAACAAATATGTTTCTTTTATATGTGATAAAATCTTATTTTTATAAATTGAGAAAAAAATGTCAAGCGTTATCAATGTCTATATAAAATAACTACATAAAACGCAGTTATTTAAAGCTCAAAGTCTCGGAAAAGAAATGGGTAACTGAGAAGGGATAGACAGAGTGAAGAGTTTGCTAAATTAAGGGTAACCTGTAGGAGAAGGACCCAGCATTTATGTGAAAAGCAACTGGCAGCCACCTGTGACAAATGATCCTAACCTGCCAGCTGTGATCTGACAATATAATGACATCAAGCAACAAAGACAGCTGGGCTTGGTGGAGAATTTGTCTTACCCAGAATGTTAAAATAGAGCCAAACTCACATTTAAATGGCTCCCTAGGCTGGTAGATGGGATTCTCTGAGGCAATAAATGCTAACACACACATAATATACAGAGCTGTATCTTCCACAGCCGCTGCACACTGAAATCAGCACATAAGATGAAAATCACATCTAGTCAAAATTTCCCTTTAACATACCTCAAATTACCCATTGCATCTCTCAATTAGTGTCACATAGCCAGTGTTCTCCCAGTCTTAGCACTGATTACTCTAAGTACCAGGTGAGCTAAGAGGCAGTGAAGCAGATGGATTTACCATTCATTAATGGCAATGGACTCAGGAGCCAGGCTGCCTGGGTTCAATCCTGTCTCGTCGTTTGCCATCTTATGACCTCAGGGAAGTTATCTCTGCACCTCAGTTCTTTCTCTGAAATACAGCTGCCACTGGGAGCTAGTACTCATGGAATACCCAGCATTCCCTTATGGATCTCAGCATCCCTTGCAGTTGGTTTGGGGTCAGGCTCTGTGAGGAGAGGTGAGAAGGTTAAGAACATTCTAGGCTGAGAAGGTTAAGGTGCCTCCTCTTTTCTTCCTCTGCTTCAGTGACCTCAAAAATCATGTTCTAAATAGCCATAAACAAAAGGGCTGTCCAACCTGTGTCAGTGTTTGTATGAGCAAGAAGTAAGCTGTTATTACTTCAGTGTTGTTTATAACTGCAACCTAGCCTAACATAGCCTGACTCATACAAGGGAGACATAAAATTCCCAACCTGTAGGGTTATTGCCCAAGTTAAATTAGGTCCTATTTATCAATCGTTCAAAAGAGTACCTGAGTAAACACTATATAAATGCTTGGTTGTCAGGTAGTTATGTAGGTAGACAGACATACAGATGAACAAACAGAAGGAAGTAGTTATGTTATGAGGGGCACATAACACTGAGGACAACTTCCTCTTTCTTTCCCCCAAAAGCATACCACTGAATTAACTTACATTAAGTACATGCATACTGCAATCCAGCTATACACAAAAACTGTCCAGGAAGACATTTGTCACATTTGTCTGTGCCACATATGCCACATTTGTCTGTGTCATATTTCCATGGCATAGGGTAAGTACCCAACCAGCTTATGAATATGTCTGCTCTGTAATTTTAGAGCACATTTCAGCATTCAATACATATTAGCTAAATAAATGAACAAATAAATAACTCCCTTTAAATAGTTGGAACATAGCTGTTCGTATATGTATCAGTATTGGAAAAATGGTATCCCTTTCATAGTTGGCACCAGAATTCCTCTTAGGTAAGGAAGTAGATATGTTTAGATGAAAGACCATTTTATCGATGGAAAAACTGAGGCTCAGAGAGGTTAAGTTATCTTTGCCAAAATTCACACAGCTGGAAATGGTGAAACTAGGTCTGGAAGGTGGAGATGTGATTCCGGAGCCCAAGTACTTAACGTCTACACTTCCACTGCCACTTCACATTCTTACACCGCCCTTGGTAGATCCAGGATTTGACCTGCTGTCATCTTCTCCAATCCATCCCCCACTAGTCTTCTCAGTTACTTCATTATTCTTACTGATGACACCTTCAACACCATGACCTCCAGTCCACATGATTCCATGACCGGCATCTTCCCTTGCATCAGTCACTTAATAGAATGGCCACATCTTAGAATGGGTTGTCCCTGGAGACTGTCATATCTCAATTTTCCAAATTCCTGTTCAGATCGTAACCTCCCTATCCTCCCATCTTTCCCACTTACTCACACTTATTTATATTGTTTTCAGTCCTTATACAAGGCTAGGATTTGAGAACTGGTATCTAGAACAGGGCTCAGCAAACTATAGCCCATGGACCAAATATGGCCCATCACCTATTTGTATAAATAAAGTTGTACTGGAATCCAGCCATCCATTTATTCATGTACTGTCTATGACTGTATTCATGCTACAATGGTGGAGTTGAAGTCATTGTAACAGAGACCATATGAAGCCTGCAAAGCCTAAAAGATTTACTCCACTCTACAGAAAAAGTATTTATTAAAGGAAAAAGTATTACTGGAGCCATGTTCTTAGGGAAGCCCAAGACTCGGATTGTGTTAACCTTCCTCCTCTTTGGTGCTGGGGAGAAGTGGGTTTGGCATCAGAGGAGGGTGTGAAAGGAGAATAAGGTCAAAGTAAGGGAACTGTTGGTGCCATGCACATTCAGAACCAGGTCTCAGGAAGGGTGATCAAGGCCTCTCCAGCCACCATAAGGCTTCTGACTTGGGCCCACACCTGCTACTCTCTCTTTGCCCAGGGGCCATTTTCCTTCCATAAGTTTTTCAGCACAATCACATGAAAACTCAGTCTCCCCCATTGCCTGTCACTCCAAGCATCTCCGGTGGAGAAGAATAGCCCACAGTGCCCCCCCTTGCCCGGTTGACTGCCAGTCAATAGATACTTCCTTGCCCACGGCACATCCACCATTTAATCGAGGGGTCACGATGAGCTTTGAAAAATCTCATTGTTTCTTTTCCTTTTAATTTTTTATTATGGAAAATTTCAAAGATATAAAAAAGTAGGCAGAAAACAAAAATGAACCCATGTCACCATGCCAGCTTCAATTATACTGTTCTGCACATCAGTTATTCAGCGTCGTTCCCACCAACCCTGTCTACAGACATCATATCATTTCATATTTCATTCATAAATATTTTAGCATGTTTCTCTAAAAGGTAGTAACTTTTTTATCATGACTATGAAATGATTATCATACCTTAAATAAAAGCACAATAATTCTTTATATCATCAACTATATATTAAGCAGTCAAATTTCCAGTTGCCTCCTAATTTTTCTTTCTTTGAATCATGATCCAAATAAGATATACCTATTGAAATTTCAAAAGCCATATGGACCCCTACCGTTCCCATTTTAGTGTCTCCAAGTTTGGTCATTTCTTACTTCCGAAGTAAATACATAATGTGGTGTTTCGTTCTCTTTCTGAAAATTGGTTGATAAATCATTAACAGAATTTTTAAAATATGGTACTTTTGGAGAAAAACCTAAGATATTATTCATAGAAAAGATAATCATGCTTTCCCTTTATTTAAGATCCCCTAGGCCCAGTCTAGACCTTTCACTATATTATCTTTGCTAGTCTTCAACCCTGATTTTACCCAACCATCTGTTTTCTCCACCCCCTTTCTAGGGTTGCAGAGGGTTGCTGGTGATAATCACATAAGCAGGCTGTTTATATGCACCACAAATTCAGGCCATCAGCTGGGCCATCCCTATTTATCCCTAGTTGATTCCCTATCAAATTCACAATGGCAGCTGCTGCACCACCGCCCCCTCTTCCATGCCCCCCACAAGCCTCCAGAACCTGGGCCTCCCTCTTAGCAGATGCCTTCACACCTACATGAACAACCAGAATGACAGGACCCACCATGAACTTGCTCAACTTCTCCCCTTCCAACTCAAATTTTCTTTCACTTGTAGCTCTGGCCTCAGAGGAAGTCATATATCTTCTTCTATCTAATATATGTGTATACATGCATAGAGATATCTCTGAAAGGAAGTTCACTAAAATGTCAACAATGGTTATATCTGGGAGACGGGCTCATGGGTGATTTGTACCTTATCCTTTTTACTTTTCTATTTGCTTTTATTTTTTCTCTAAGCATGTGTCACTTTTGTAAAACCCATAATACCATTTCAAAAATGTCAGTGATCCCCAAGAAAATGTAGATGATCCCTGAGTGAGGTACTTCCAATTTTCCCATATTCTCTGTTACACTTTGAGGTAGGCAGAACAATGGCACCTAAACATGTCCACATCATACTTCCTAGAACCTTATGGTACCTTACAATGGCAAAAAGGACTTTGCTGATGTGATTAAAGACCTTGAGATGGGAAAAATATTCTGAATTAGCTGGGTGAGCCAATGCAATCATAGGAGTCCTTAACAGTTGAAGAGGGAGGCAAAAGAGAGAGAGAGAAATGTGACTAATGAGACAGGATCAGAAATATGCAATGCTGCTGGCTTTGAAGATGGAGGAAGACACCACCAGCCAATACAGGAAGCCTTGAGAAGCTGCAAAAGGCAAGGAAATGGGTTCTCCCCTAGAGCCTCTGGAAAAGAATGCAGCCAGTCCACAACTTGTTTTTAGCCCTGGGAGACCTGTGTCAGTCTTCTGACTTCCAGAACTGTAAGATGATAACTTTGCAATGGTTAAAGCCACCAAGTTTGTAGTAATTTGTTATAGCAGCAATAGAAAACTAATATACCCCTACTCTCTCTTTCTGCTGGTCATTTAAATCAACATAAAAGGGATCCGTGGGTGGCTCAGTGGTGTAGCACCTGCCTTCGGCCCAGGGCGCGATCCTGGAGTCCCGGGACCGATCCCACATTGAGTTCCCTGCATGGAGCCTGCTTCTCCCTCTGTCTATGTCTCTGCCTCTCTCTCTCTCTCTCTCTCTCTCTCTCTCTCTGTGCATACTCTCATGAATAAATAAGTAAAATCTTTAAAAAATAAAGAAACAAACATACATACATAAAATCTAAGCAGAAACAATTACTTGCTTTGCAACAACTAGAAAACAAGCCATGATCACCACTGCCAACCACATGACTTAGAGTAAGTGCCTCCTTCATTGAGTCTCTGGAACCAATTCTGGGGTACTCCAAAGTTTAGCTGTGGTCCATCTTGGCTCTTGGCTCCATCCGTACATCTGTCATGGGAACCTTGATTCCAAAATCAACATTTCTCTCTAGCCCCCACTTCTGAGCTTCAGGCCAATGTTTGCAATATGGATGTCCTAGAGGCACCTCAATCTCAATGTGCTTAAGATAGAAATCCTTATCTTTACCCTTGAGCCTGTTTTCCTGGCTAGGTCTCTTTGCTTCTATCCTGGGCCTCCCCTTTGCCCAGCAAATTCTCATCTTTTCAGGCACATCTCTTCTCCACTGCCAAACTCATCTTGTGACATCCATCCCCTCTACCCACCCCAACTACCTCCTTTTCTATTCTTGCTGCCCCAGTTCAAGATCTGAAGGCTGTAACCAGGCTTTCCCCAATCTTACATAACCCCTGCACTCCTGAGAGTTATCTTGCCAAAACAGCCTGCTCACATTACACACCTCTGCTCCAAAATCTTTTAATACTCTCTCTTTCACTTATGGAATAATGCCCAAACTTCATGGTTTTGCTGAAGAAACAAAATCTACTCCCTAACTCCCTTTCAGCCTTATCTTCTATCCCATCCCTGTATCTTGACATGCTCTAGGAGCCAGCTGTGCTGATTTCCTGTGCTTGGACCAAGTCCTGCCTTCTCCCACCTTTGCCTTTGGTCTTGAGTACCCTTTTCTGTTGTATCTCTCTTTCTAAGTCCACAGTGTCCTTTGATGGCAACTGCAGCCACCAGTGAGCCACATGTTACTATAGGCTGGGCCTGTTGTGATTTCATTTGTAAGTGAATCATTTCACTGCGTCTTTCTAATTTTACTTATCTAAACATTTTACTGATGAGGATATGGAGGCTTACAGAGTGACCTGCTATGGCGCTTTTAAAATATGTCTGCACATGATTTGATATTCTTCCCTTCAAAAGGTGAAGCCTCATCACACTCCCATTGAATGTGGCACTTGAGCTGTACTTAGAGACTCACTTCTAATTAACTAACTAAATATGAGGGACGCCTGGGTGGCTCAGCGATTAAGCGACTGCCTTTGGCTCAGAGTGTGATCCCGGAGTCCTAGGATCAAGTCCTGCATTGGGCTCTCTGGAGGGAGCCTGCTTCTCCTCCCTCTTCCTATGTCTCTGCCTCTCTCTGTGTGTCTCTCATGAATAAATAAAATCTTAAAAAAAAAAAACTAACTAAAAAAAAAAACCTAACTAAATATGGTCAAAGTGCAGGTGTTTGGCTTCCCAGATTGGGTCACAAAAAGCCCTGCAGCTTCCTTTTTATTATTATTCTTTTTAATCTGCAGCTTCCTTCTTGGTCTCTAGTTTCTCATCCTAAGAGAGACCAATTGCCGCATTGGGAGGACACTCAAACAGCCCATGTGGAGAAAAACAGAGGCCTTTGACAATCACCCTGTGGCTAAGCCAACCTGAAAGTCGCTCCCTCTCTGCTCAGTCGTACCTTCAGAGCACTACAGGCCCTGCGATATCTTGACCATGGCCAATGATAGACCTTGAACCAGAATTACCCAGCTGAGCTGCCCCTGAATTCCTGATCCACAGAAATGATGATATAGGAAGTATTGATTGTTTCAAGCCACTAAGTGCTGGAGTAATTTTTTACAGAGTAATAGAAAGTAAAACACCCAGGGTCATGCAACTAGTAAGTAGTAGAATAGAGATCTGAATGCTGGTTTGTCTGTCCACGGAGCTTATGCTCTTAACCCCAACCCAAAGCTGCCTGAAATGTTAGCTTATATTTTGCTTCCTTTAAAAAACATTGACAGTCTTCCCTCAAAATTCACCTACCTCCAATGTGTGCCTTTAAGCCTTCTTCAAAATGCCCATTTATTATGCTGCCAACAATCACCATATTTGCCTAAGACCTACCTCACTTTATTTGCAACTTCCCAGATCCTTTCAGCTTTAGCATCTAGAGCTTAGTGTTGTCATTAAGATTAAATAAGACAACCTGTGTAAAAGTGCTTAGCAGAGGGATGACTAAATTATACTATTTATTACCTTAAGTATACTATTTTTTACTAGAATAATATGATTATACTATTTATTTAGACACAGAACTTCTTCTGCTGTAGGGGAGAGGTCTCAACTCTGGCTGTATACTAGAATCACCCAGGAAACTATTTTTAAAAAAAAACAACAATTCCTGGGCTATACCCTGAATTAATAGGGCTCATTTAATCAGTCTTGTGTGAGGCCAGGCAACAAAAGCTCCTCAGATGACTTTCAAGTGCAGCCAGGGTAGGAAACCACTGGATTAGGTCAGAGGTTCTCAACCAGAGGCTACTTTGTTGTCTCCTTGCCCTGCTCAGGCCCTCACTCCCCTGACATTTGCTAGTGTCTGGAGATATTCTTGATGGTATGGCTTTAGGGAGGTGCTATTGGCATCTGGTGGGTGGAGGCCAGAGAATTTGCTGAACATTCCACAATGCACAGGCCAACCCCACGTCAGATAATTATCTGGTGCTAAATGTCAATAGTGCTGAGGTTCAAGAAACCTGAATTAGATATTATTTCCCAGGTCATGCCCTCGTTCTTACTTGTCTCTCTGACTCTTCTGATCAAAAATACCTTTGAGAAGGATATAGCACCTGAATCTTTGCCTCTCAAAACCAAATCTGAGTACCAACCAGCTTAGCCACTGTCCCAACTGGGAGGGTCTGTGAATGGTCTTGTGCTTCCCCATTTCCCTTTAGTGCTGAACCTGTATTACAACACCCACCACAGAAACTTTAGTTAGCTGTAAATATGTCTCTCTTACCCCCAGAGCCAGAGCCATATTTTATTCATCTCTATTTACTCCACAACACCAGGCTCTGTACATTGCATGTGGTCAGGTGTTTAAGAACTATGTATTGCACCAAATTAGATTAATATAATTTAAAGTTTTATCATGCTTCTTGGCATCTCTTTGGAAGATTATGGAAATAAAGAATGCAAATGCCCATTAAAGTGAGAGCTCTTGTGTTTCGGTTCTTGTGGAGTTAAAGTGAAATGATCACTTTCATCACTTAGTATATTTATATGAGCTGCCAGGGAAGTTAATAACTATTTTAAATTAAGATATTTATACAATAAATGACTAGGTTTTTGAGCAGATTCTTTTTTAGAGAAGTTCTCCTATCCTTAAGATTCTTTTTTATTGGTTATTAAAAGTGGGAAAATGTTTCATTTCAAAGCAAAGCAACAACGTGGAGAATGATACTGAAAAAAACCTTGTCGTAGAAAAACATGCAAATTTTCCACTTAGTAATCATTTTTACTCAGTACATTACGGGCTTTCCATTTTCACAGTGGGCAAAATTAGGCACAGGTCTAGAAGCTAAATAAGAAAACAAGGTTTTCTAATATTCTTCTTTCAATGTGTAGCTGGTCTCAGATTTTTAAAAAGCTGGTAAAGGGGTGCCTGGCTGTTCAGTTGGTAAATATTTAAAATGTAGAATTTTTAAAAAATCTTTATTCATTCATGAGAGACACAAAGAGAAAAGCAGAGACACAGGCAGAAGGAGAAGCAGGCTTCCTGCGGAGAGCCCAATGTGGGACTCCATCCTAGGACACCAGGATCATCACCTGAGCCGAAGGCAGATACTCAACCACTGAGCCACCCAGGAGCCCTAAAATGTAGAATTGATGCATACAACTAAAAATTAATATTTAGAAAAGTTTATTCATATTTCTTGAGACATAATAACCTTGAGATGGGGCAGGGAGGGAGGAAGGGAAAAAGAGAGGGAGGTAGAAAGAACGGAGAGATCAATTACTTAGGATAAGAATTCTTTTAAGTTTTCTGCTTTATTTCTGAAGTTCTTCTTGAATAATCACTACATGGATGGGATGTTCTTAGCCTATACTGAAAATAACTAGAGACAAGAGCCACAAATATAACTGACCTGGAGACCTGGGTGGATTACATGAGTTAGCTGGATTGGAGAAAACCATCATTAACACAATCTTAAAATAGGAATAAATTATTAGAGGCCTTGTGTTGGTACTTACTGATGCTTCAGCCACTGCTCCACAAATGGAATGGAGAAGAATTCTGTGAAAGACTCCCCTATCCTCTTTGGATTTTGACTGGAAACGATGCCATATGTTTGATTGATAAAAAAAACAGTAAGCAAAAATTCAAGTCAATTGTTGCTATTCTGCTTGCAAATTAACACTATTGAATCCTTAGGGTCATTGAATATTCAAAGACATGCAAAACTTACTTGTATAACCACTCGGTCAGAAAATTACAGGCAATGAATTTGGTTCTTTTTCTCTAAAGAGAAAAGAGAGAAGAGAGAATTAAATTATTCTCTTTGTCCACATGTCTGAGTAGGACAAAGGAAGAGAGGTTAATTGATTTTTTTTGTGTTAGATGAAATATGCATGAGTCTTTTATGAGGTTTATAAGTGTATCAACAAACAGTAAATCGGGGTGATGCAAAGAATTCTGAAGACAGGGACGCCTGGGTGGCTCAGCGGTTTAGTGCCTGCCTTCAGCCCAGGGCGTGATCCTGTAGTCCTGGGATCAAGTCCTACATCAGGCTCCCTGCATGGAGCCTGCTTTTCCCTCTGTCTGTGTCTCTGCCTCTCTCTCTCTGTGTCTCTCATGAATATAAATAAAATCTTAAAAAAAAAAAAGAATTCTGAAGACATTTCTTTAGTCATCTTTTTTTGTTGTTGTTGTTGTTTTAAAGATTTTATTTATTTATAGCAAGGAACAGTCATGACACAGTTCTGCCCTATGAGATAGAAATGAACAGGTCCTATGGATTTCTGAAAAAGTTCTGCTTTCTCAATTTCTGCTGCCCCTCCTTCCTTGAAGCTTCCTTCTGCTTCTTTCAATCTAGAATACAGATGTGTGACTGGACGTGGAATAGCACCTTTCAACGATGAGGCTAAAAGCCACATACTAAGGGTAGGTTAGAAGGAGCCTGGGTCAATGATGACTTCCTTAATCTCTATGCCAGCTTGGGTCTGACCTACTTTGAATATCTTGATATGTAAGAGGAAATAAATGTCTTTTGGTTTATTACCACTGTTCTTGAGTTTATTACATGCCAGTGAATGCAGTCCCTAAGAGATAGATAGATAGATAGATAGCCAGTAAACCACAAGGAAAAAACCTTCTAGAGTACTGGGAGAGAAGGCATGCTAAGAAGGCATGGGGTGGGCCACTAGATATCCTGCCTCCTGAATCCACTGAAAGTCTCTTGTAACCTAAATGGAATCAGTCAACTCCTTTAAGAGAACTGTACTACCTAGAACATTCTATGCATTCAGTGCAATCCCTATCAAAATACCATCAAGTTATTTCATACAGTTGGAACAAATAATTCTAAAATTTGTATGGAACCAGAAAACACCCCAAATAGCTAAAAGAATATTGAAAAAAGAAAACTAAAATTGGTGGCATCACAATTCTGGACTTCAAGCTCTATTACAGAACTGTAATGATCAAGACAGTGTGGTATTGGCACAAAAACAGACACATAGATCAAGGGAACTGAACAGAGAATCCAGAAATGGACCCTCAACTCTATGGTCAACTAATCTTTGACAAAGCATTAAAGAATATCCAATGGAAAAAAAAGACAGTCTCTTCAACCAATGGTGTTGGGAAAATTGGGCAGCCACATGTAGAATAATGGAACTGGACCATTTCCTCATACCATACACAAAAATAGATTCAAAATGGATGAAAGACCTAAATGTGAGATAGGAATCCATCAAAATCCTAGAGGAAAATACAGGCAGCAACCTCTATGACCTCAGCCACAGCAAACTTCTTCCTAGACATGTCTCCAAAGGCAAGAGAAACAAAGGCAAAAATTAACTATTGAGACTTCATCAAGATAAAAAGCTTTTGCACAGCAAAGGAAACAGCCAACAAAACCAAAAGACAACCAAAAGAATGGGAGAAGATATTTGCAAATGTTATATCAGATAAAGGGCTAATATCCAAAATCTACAGAGAACTTATCAAACTCAACATTCAAAGAATAATCCAATCTGGAAGACATGAAAAGACATTTCTCCAAAGAAGACATACAAATGGCCAATAGGCACAAGGAAAAATGCCCAAGATCACTCGGCATCAGGGAAATACAAATAAAAAAACACAATGAGATACCACTTCACATCAGTTAGAATTACAAAAATTAAGTCAGGAAACAACAGATGTTGGTGAGGATGGGGAGAAAAGGGAACCCTTGTATACTGGGGGAATGCAAACTGGTGAAGCCACTCTGGAAAACAGTATGGAGGTTCCTCAAAAAGTTGAAAATAGAGCTACTCTATGACCCAGCAATGGTACTACTGGGCATTTGCCCCAAAGATACAAATGTAGTGATCCAAAGGGGTATCTGCACCCCAATGTTTATAGCAGCAATGTCCACAATAGCCAAGCTATAGAAAGAGCCCAGATATCCATCAACAGATGAATGGATAAATGGACATAAATTATATATAATAATTTATTATATATAATATATCATTATATATAATAATTTATAATTATATAATATATATATAATGGAATATTACTCAGCCACCAAAAAAAGAAATCTTGCCATTTGCAACGACATGGATGGAACTAGAGGATATTGTGCTAAGCAAAATAAGTCAATCAGAGAAAGACAATTATATGATCTCACTTATATGTAGAATTTAAGAAACAAAACAGAGGATCATAGGAGAAGAGAGGAAAAAATAAAACAAGACAAAATCAGAGAGGGATACAAACCATAAGAAACTCTCAACTATAAGAAACAAACTGAGGGTTGCTAGAGAGGAGGGGGTGGGGAGATGGGGTAACTGGGTGATGGGTATTAAGGACGGCACGTGACGTGATGAGCACTGGGTGTTATATAAGACTGATGAATCACTGAACTCTACCTCTGAAACCAATAATACATTATATATTAATTAATTAAATTTAAATTAAATAAAAAGAGAATTGTTACAGAAACCAGGAGATAGAAGGTTGCCACATCTCCCTTTAAGATAGCAGAGATAAGAACCAAGTAAATCTGGAGGTGATGGTTACCATGTAAGAAGAACCTTCCCAAGAATGAAGGGGGATTTCCAGAGTCTGCTGGAAACTTTCTCTTTTTCTCTCTAGATCTACCCTCTCCACTGTGCTCTGTGCCTCAGGAGGATGATTTTACGGTTCACTTCAACCAGGCTCCCTTACTCACTAGGTGGGTCCAGCCAGTGAGAGGTACCAGCAGGAGATCTGAGACAGGGAGGAGAGAAAGGCAGGGTGTTGTGGATTGAACTGTGTCCTCCCAGACTCAAATTCATATGTTGATGTCCTAACTCCCAGTACTTCAGAATGTGACTGTATTTGGAAATAGGATCACTACAAATATAATTAGTAAAGCCCAGCCACTTCTGAAGGACATAGCAACTCCAAACAAAAAATGTTTGGGGTTCTATTAGCAAGGAAGAAGGGAGATACTGCTAGCTAGACCACCAATGGCAATTGCTAATGACATTGTACTAGACCCTGGATCCAGCTATTCTAGAAGCCCAAATCCCATGGCTCATGTCCTGAGGGATATGAGCCAATATATTCTTTTTTTGATTAAGCCAGTTTTCACTGTATTGTTTATTGCTTATGACAGGAAGAGTTGTAACTCCTATTTCCTTCTTCTCCAGTCAGCTAACCCCCATTTGTCCTTCTAGGTGCCTCCAGGAAGCCTTTCTGAGTATTCTCACCCTCTTCAGTCTAGAGCAGGCTCTCTACCTTCCCCAGTTCCCCATGTCCCTCTGTCATAGCATCTCAGACATAATTATAACTGCTGGCCCACATGTCTACCTCCGCCATTGAACTATCAACTTTCTGAGAACAGGGCATATGTCTCTTTTCTTTATATTTTCATTGCTTAATTGAGTGCTTTGCATGGAGGTGATCAATGGGTGGTGAATAAATGAATGAATGAATTCACCATTCGACTCTCAAATATCAAAGCAAGAAAGAACTCACAAGAATTCTGACATTTAAAAGTGGGAGTTGCTGATATAATTCTGGACAATTTCTCTTCATTTTCTTCTCATAATATTTTATCATGAAAGTTTTCCTACTTCTTTTTTCCCCCCTTCACTTCAAAATAGCCAACTCAGCTTTATAGTCTTAGATAAGGTTGAAAGATTGTTGTGAAATTGATTCTCCCCCAAAAGGAAAGTGCTATTTAGGATTTTTTACTGAAAGCTTTACTATAGCTGTTAGTAAATAAAATATGGTGGTGCCTGAGTTACTGGAGATTGTTTACAGTCTTTTACCTCCTTGATGATGGCCTTTTCTTAAAAAATTGAAACACTGCTAGCCAGGGTAATAAAATTAAATATACTAGACCATGGAACAGGGGTTTCTAAGTCTGCTTTGCAAGAGTAGGGTATCCCTTCAAAAAGCCATCTTTAACCAAAATAAGAAAACTCTTGTACAACAATGCAAATATGTATCTAGCATGAACTGCGATATAATAATTTAAACAATTCAGTAATTGTAAGATAGCAGTGTCTCTCTCCCCTGTCCCACAAAAGATGCTTTGTTCCTTGGCATTTACTGCACCCTTTGGTGGTAAAGATTCCTTCTACCAAGGGAATGCAGCTTGACTTACTCTATTAAATAGACTTCTAAAATAGCCAAATGTTCTGATGTATGAAGGTCATGCAGACAGATTTAATCACTTTTGATGCAAACAAATAAAATGGAAGAAATTGTGTTTTCCTTCTGTTCTGGGCAAGTGTGGACGTGCCGTGCATACTCAGACACATGGAACAGTGGGGATATTGTTCAGCTGTTGTTTAGTTTAAAAATTATCTGCCGGGGAGCTGAAAGAGAGAAGAGAAAGCAAATGAAAAGTTGTGGTGAGTGAAGAGATAAGAGAGGAAGTAATTGAGAGAAAAATTAAGGAGTGAGATTAAGAAACTGTGGGCACCCAGGGTTTATGTAATGTGGATAAACACACGGAGTTCACATTGTTAAAGGGTGAATATGTGCAAGTTTGGGCAAGCAAAGGAAACAGTTAAGACAATCTCAGACAAGGTTAAAAAGCAATTTTTAAAAATCCAGAATTAGGGCAGCCCGGGTGACTCAGCGGTTTAGCGCCGCCTTCAGCCCAGGGCGTGATCCTGGAGACCCGGGATCGAGTCCCACATTGGTCTCCCTGCATGGAGCCTGCTTCTCCCTCTGCCTGTGTCTCTGCCTTTCTCTGTGTGTCTCTCATGAATAAATAAATAAAATCTTTTTAAAAAATCCAGAATTAAAAGGAAAAAGACTAAATGTCAAGGGAAAGGACATCATCATGTCATTATGAGTCCGCAGCTTACTTTAAAATGCATCCAAAAAAACAAGGTAGCTGGATAGAGGGATGGACAGATGGATCAGTGGACAGATATCCAAACAAGCAAATAAAGCAAAATAGTAATTGTAGAATCATGGTAAAAATGTGGGTGTTCCCTTGAAGTTCTTTCAATTGTTCTATATGCTGGATAAATTTTGTAATAAAATTCGAGGAGGGGGTGGTGGAGAACATCATCATAAAAGACTGGAACCCCAAAGGAAGAAAAGGCAGAAATTGGAGATCAGTTCAGAGAGTGTTTTGTCCCAATGTTCGTGTTGGGTACATGTACAGGAGGCAGACTGGAGGTGCAGAGACTGGGACAGAAGCTACTAGTGTTGGAAAGGCACAGAGTCTGCATCAGGTGAGGAATGTAATTCCACCCCAAAAAGGTCAAAAGCACATGCTGTGAGGTTAGTGAATTGAAGTGTGGCTTGCTATGGCATTGTGTTCCTTGAGACTGGGTCTGCAAGGGATAGAAATATGCTCAGGTTACCTTGGTGACTGGGTTTTTTTTTTACAAATCAGTTTAGGATAGATTTTTGCTGCAACAAACAACTCTCGAATCTGAGAAGCTTGTATCATCAAAGGTTTATTTCTCGCTCGTGTTACATGAACGTTTCAATCAACTATAGCTCTCTGCTCCACCGCTGTTTTTACTCTGGGACTCAGCCTGACAGAATAGCCTCTCTCTGAAATATCACTAGTTGTCATGGCAAGTGAAAAGAATATGGTGAACCATGCTTTGACTCTTAGACTGTGTGTTTGGAAATGACATATGTCACATCCATACATTGCTTTGACCAAAGCAGTCACATGGTCTCTCCGTTAGGGAGAGCATGCAAATATTTTTGAACACTAATATATTCTATCTGGCACGGGGGTGGGGGATTCTATAAAGGTAGAAGGAGTGAAAGGAAAATGGGAATTCCTCTGACTGGAGATAAGTCTCAGGGAGAAGTGACCAGCGTCCAGAGCTGTTCAGGGCACAAGTCTGGCTAATCACAGTAGCCTCGTCCTTGGGGAGCTTTGTGACTCAACAACATTTCTCGTTCTTGATCTATGTGGGACTCAGCTCTTTGGCATTGCTACTCCCCAGAATGAAGATTCTGATTGGGTTGGTAAGATACTACTCAGGAGAGGTCATCCCTTTGGGGCAGAGCAATTGTATCATTTCACAGACACTTGGCATCCTAGAGTGGCTGCCCACAGGGTGTGACACTTATTCCTGGCTCTATCACTTGCAGCCAGGGTGATGGGGACATGGACAAGGCAGGGACAGGTATGGCACGCATTTAGAATATCATAGCCTCCTTTCCCACATAGGTATTCTCTACACTAAATTTCCACATGCTGGAGACCCCATAGACATGAAAAAATGATAAATAAATCATGCTAGAAATACGTACATACTTGGACTATAATCAGAGGCCAAAATACTTATCACAGCAAACTTCAAACAGAAGTCCAGTTTTTCCCCATTGCATTAGAATTTCATTAGAAAAATAATACTTTTCGGGCAGCCAAGGTGGCTCAGCGCTTTCTTCGGTCCAGGGCGTGATCCTGGAGACCGGGGATCCAGCCCCATGTCGGGCTCCCTGCAGAGCCTGCTTCTCCCTCTGCCTGTGTCTCTGCCTCTCTCTCTCTCTCTGTGTCTCTCATGAATAAATAAATAAAAATCTTTAAAAAATAAATAAATAACAAAAAAAGAAAAATAATACTTTTCAAAAGAACTTAAACATATGTACTCATAACACAAAATATTGACCAAGACTTTCAGCGTGGACCACGTGGTCATTTCTAAAAGTGTTCTTAATTAAAAGGAGCAATGCTAAAATAATTGTACCACACCTTTCCTGTGAAAATCTATTTTTTCCACTCCTTAGAAAATGTTTTCAAACAAAAGCTGATGCTATTTCTAATTCCCTTATTAGTTAAGGACCAGAAAATAGAGTTTCTCCTTCACTGACCAGAGCCCTTGCATTTTTAAAAACATATTTGGGTGTTTTACTCAAAAAATAACAAATAAAAAAACTACAATAAATGACCATTAGATGGCAAGGACTCCAAGAAGAACTAGGAGATTTTGTTTTACTGAATTATTCATAGTGGCAGATTTTAGAGCATGAGATCATCAAATGACTTATCAGGAGTTAGAAATAGTTTCCTGATACTAACTTTTGTTTACAATACTCTTCATTGTAATGGAATTTGATGAGCAACCAAAGCGAAAGGGAACATTTTACGCTACATGGGATAGGATAGGAAAAGAGGTGGGAAGTCTTATCGCCTCTATCCAGACTCTGCATTTAATCCATATTTAAAGCTGAGATAAGCTTTATTTTTAGGCATCATTTTACTCATGCAAAAAACTCCTGATTTCTTTCCAAATTATGCAAGATACCCTCTTCCAGTTTGGCCCTGTTCAGTAAACATTTACTGAGGACCTACTATGTGCCAAGACTGTGTTGAACACTAGAGATAAAGAAATGAGTAAGCCATGGTCCCACTGTGGTTATTAATTCAATGTCCAGCAGCCGATCCCCAGCTGGGTAGTAGCTGTGATGAGTATAGAGGATTAACCTCCTCTCCAGCTCCAGGTGTGAACCCCGATAAGGCAGTCCACATAATCCCACCCCACCTATCACTGAGACCTAAACTAATCTGGTCCACATTTATCCTGACCAAAGGGATTCGCTGAATGAAGAATGGGTGCACAATCAATTTCAGACTGATAAGATATGAGAGGAGATGTGCTGGGGCTTCTGGGAAGTCATTTCCTTTGCTTTTCTAAATAAGCTTGACCATTCTCTCCTGGTTGCTGTAGTAGGTGGGGGCAAAGCTGAGGCCAGTGGCAGTAGTTGTTTTGCCACTCTGAGGGAAGCTAGACTGAGGTAAAAACCAACTCTGCAAGAGGCCAATCAGAGATGCAGAAGAGAACCAAGTCCTCAATTACATCACTGAGCTCCTGAATCAAACCAATCCTGAAATCTTCCTTCTGTACCTCAGAACCATCTAGTTTTCTGAACCAATGAATCCCCTTCATTATTTAAGCCAGTTTCCTGCTGTTTGCAGCATAATGAGTCCTAGCCCAGATAGTGGCCCAACATTCCTTCTGCCTTCTTGTGGTAACAGCACCCTGAGCTCCTTTTGGAGATCCACCCTTCCCTAACTCTAAAGCCATGTGCATTGGGTTAGGGAACCTTCCTTTGCCCAACAGCCCACTGTCCACTAAGTTCCCCTAGTTGCAAGGATTGACTCCAAAGTGGTAATTGACCTGAATCAGTTCAGTTAGAAACTCTGAAAGAGATTTTCTCTTTCTTAGGTACACTTGAACCTAGGAGACATAGGCTGGTGTCACAAGGTGGGGAATGTTTGATGGTCGAGCCAAGCCAGAGAAACAGAATCTAGAGATGGAGAGGTCACCAAGTCATGAAAACATCATCTTGGCCCTCAGATCAAGCTGTGGAAGATCTCCCCACAGGAAAGCATATACTTAAACAAACAAACAAATCTTTTTCACTGAAGTGAGTTTGAATGGAGTTTTCTGTCACTTTGAGGGACTGGCCCTCAGAGTTAACTAGCAGATACGGGACTGGTTAGTTCTGCATACTCAACACATCCAGCTAAAACAAACTCTTTTGAGTTCATAATACTTTTTACTGCTAACAATATCAACACTTTATCAAAAACTGTTTATAGCAAAAATTATTAACCTTACTCTGAATGCCCAATATATTTCCAGAGATGCACTGGAGAGAATTTCCAAGTGAAGTTTACAACACAGCCACTAAGCCAGCTCCATTCAATCTATCAGTCCAATTAAGTTCTCATTAAATTCTGATCTCTCATGTTTCAATTAAGCTAATCCAAAGGCATGTCTAGATGTCAGAGGATCTCCAAGAACACTGAGCCAACTGTAATGTCTAATCTTTGTGATGACATTTATGTGTCTGAAACTTAATTTGCTCCAGCAGAATACAACTCAATTCATGACAAAACAGGAATAGCATTGTCCCCTTTTAATCAACCTTCAGTCTGAGAAAAATGCTGAAGTTCTATCTTAACAATTGCACAGTTGATTTCCTGCCTTAAAACCTCTTCCCCCTTCCGAATCACATAGACTATGGGCAGCCCAGGGGTCCCAGGGAAGGCAGCTATAACTATAAATAGAAGACCAGGAAGGTCAATGTCAACAAAGATTCAACAAAAAACAAGCAAGTCTTCATAAAAACTCTACTCCCATGGAAACTACTGTCTTAGTATGGAAATTATTTGCAACCTAGCATCATAGACATGACTCTAAGAGACCAACAGGTCTGGAGAACTCCCTTCAAGGCCTGCCCTCTGCTCAGAGAAGATGGATAAATTGGTCAAGGCCTGTGCAGAAGGAAGTTTCTGGCAGAGGCTCTGACGATCCATCTCACTATTCTTGCCTAAAGCTGGATTCATTCTTTTTTTTTTTTTCACTGTTAATTTGGATCCCTGTTTTCTCACTTGCTGCCAGCTGCTTCTCTTCCTGAATCCTTCTTTCAAGCACAGTCCTAGATGACAATGGCTACCCCTTACTGAACACTCACCCTGTGCTAAGTGCCATACACTCGGCATCTTACCCAATCATCTTAAAAGCCCTGGTGAGGTGGATAGTATGATTATCATCCTCCCCATTTAGCAGAAAAGAAAACTGAGACTCACAGTTTAAGGAATCTTTCTAGGGGCCCAGAGTTAGCAAAAGTTGGAGCGGGAGCTTCAAGCCCACCTGTGTGACCCCAGCACGCCTACCCTACCCTTCATCACTGGGTTCTTTCAGAAAATCCGTATGTCTTGAGACTAATTTCCCACCAGTCTTTACCCACAGGGCCAGTCTCAACCCACCTCTTCCTTATCTACTGCCTTCCTCTTTAGTTTTCCATTCCAGGCTGAAGGAACCTTTCTCCAATTTAATTTTGTTTTTATTTTATTGCTACTTTTTACTGTAGCTGTGCTGGTCACTTTTTTTTTTGAGGCAAACACTTTAAATGCCTTATTTAATTCCAATAAACTCTCTTTTACTACTACTAATAATTACTATTATTATGACTTCCATTTTATGGAGGAGGAAACTGAGGCATAGGTAGGTTAAAATTGTGAGGTCCCAATGTGTTAGCAAGGTCCAAAGCCACATATCTAAAGAGGTAGAACTGGGCCCTAAATTCAGATGAGCATAGTTCCAAGTTCTACGCTTATTAATGAGGCTTCCCTTACATGGCCTCTCACAGAAGCACAGCAGCTACTACCACAAAAATCTGGGTAGTTCCAGGTTTTCAGAACAAAGGTTGGCAAACTGCTTCTTAAAGTGCCAGACATAAACATTAGACTTGTGTCACAACTACTCAATTTGGCTCTAGTGAAAAAGTATAAAAGTGTGCTTTTAGTGCAAAAGTGGTCATAGACAATATGTAAACGAATGGATGAGGCTGTGTTCCAATAAAACTTCATTTACAAAAACAGGCAGCTGGCCCCATAGGCCACAGATTGCAGACCTCTACTTTAGAACATTATCAATCTTTGATAGATGATCTTTCATGTAGAAGCATGGAAAAATCCATAGTACTTGATGTCTGACACAGAAATGTGATTTCAGGAAAGCTCTGTTTACAACTATTTCCTGGATAGCCCTTTTATTATTCTAAGGGATTAACAGTTGAAACATCTTTTGGATCTGGAATTAGTTTAGGACTTGGGTTTTCTTGTTCCTCAAAAGTAGCAGGAGATACTGCAGCTTTCTAAACAACCAAGGGGGTGGTCAATGACTTATTTTAAGATAGATTCTTTAAAAAAAAATCAATTATTTTCATTTGTGTGGTTTTTTTCTTTTTTTTTAAATGGCTTCTAATCCTCTAGACATGAAGTCTCAAGAGAAATCTGGGATACTTGCAGTCTTCCTTTCTTACTTTTTTTTGGTCACTGTGGCTGTGATTCCAGCAGCTTCTTCAGCCTTGGAGGGCTCTTCATAGTTCATTCTCAGATTCTGAGCTCACCATATTATTTCCATGAGTTATGTTTAGATTTTTACAAATACATATTATGTTTAGAAGGCACTAGTATTTTTAGAATGATGAGGAAAGTCCATCCTTGGCCATCTGTAATACACAGAAATTAGTAACAAGGATGCCACCTTCCATTTATTCAAGCAACAACTGGTTACCCAGTAGGGACCATAGGGAGTAACGTTCCTCTTGTAGACTTGCTACTTTCCAGGCATATGTTAATTGTGTTCACAACAGTTAACGTGTACTCAG